>NC_141878.1:7343409-7643787 GCF_056163025.1 Triticum urartu | reverse complement strand
GCATTAGCATCTATCATCAACATCATCATCTATCATCATCAACATCATAATCTATCATCATCAACATCATCATCCATCATCTATTTTTTTGCATTTCTTTCATTTCTCACATTTCTAACTATCATCAAATCATCTATCATCTAACTATCATCATAGATAATGCATGCATCCATCCATGTAACCATCTATCATCATACATAATGCATCCATCCAACTAAATTAAAAAAATTGCTTCAAAGAGGGAGGGAAGGAGCTCACCGTGGGGGAGGGCCGGCTCGGGGGGGGGGGGGGAGGGCAGGCACGGAGGGGGAGGCGGAGGGAAGCTCGGGCTCGGGCTAGGCCGGCCGTAGCAACGGCAGAGGAGGGCCGGTGCAGCCTAGCCGCCGGCCCGAGTGATGGTCGGGCGGCGGTGAGGGAGGAGTGGGCTTGGGGAGGTCCGGTCAGACTTAGCTCGACGAGGGCGTGGCCTGGGGGTGGCCGGGGAGGAGTCTACGCACCCCACTGCGGCAAAGGAAGGGCGGCGGCGGCGAGTAGCGAGCGAAGGGCGGCGGTGGCCCAGAGCACGGGTGGGGCGGCGGCAGAGCAGGGCGAGGAAAGGGCGGCGGCATCGACCAGAGCGGAAGGGCAGCGACGGGCGGAGCAGAGGAACCGGCGGCGGCGCAGGTGTGGGCAGGGAGGGGGGAGGGGGAGATGGGGAATGGGTGGTGGGGGGAGAACCACAGCGGTAAGGCAATCCTATGCCGACAGCCAAACAGTCGGCATAGGCCTGGCCCTTTGCCATGTCATCGATCCGCGGCCGTGTGCGCAGCTATGCCGACGGCCTGCGCCTGCCACCATGCTTCCACAACCATAGGAGAGCCCACCGCAACACCTAGCGGCATTGCTACCCCCAGGTACACCGTACCGACACAGACGACCGCCGGGTCTAGCCCTTTGACTTTCGCCGGACGGGGTTTGACCGGTGGACCTTTTCACCTGGTTGTCATAGCCCAGCCCATAGCTACACCCCCAACACAGTACCGGTGTTGGGGAACGCAGTAATTTCAAAAACATTTCCTACGCACACGAAAGATCATGGTGATGCATAGCAACGAGAGGGGAGAGTGTTGTCTACGTACGTACGCAGACCGACTGCGGAAGCGTTGACGCAACATAGAGGAAGTAGTCGTACGTCTTCCCGATCCGACCAATCCAAGCACCGTTACTCCGGCACCTCCGAGTTCTTAGCACACGTACAGCTCGATGACGATCCCCGGGCTCCGATCCAGCAAAGCGTCGGGGAGGAGTTCCGTCAGCACGATGGCGTGGTGACGATCTTGATGTTCTACTGTCGCAGGGCTTCGCCTAAGCACCGCTACAATATGATCGAGGTGGAATATGGTGGCAGGGGGCACCGCACACGGCTATGGAACGATCTCACGGATCAACTTGTGGGTTCTAGAGGTGCCCCCTGCCTCCGTATATAAAGGAGCCAAGGGGGAGGGGGCCGCCGGCCAGGAGGAGGGCACAGGAGGAGTCCTACTCCTACCGGGAGTAGGACTCCCCCCCCAATCCTAGTTGGACTAGGATTCCCCGAGGGGGAAAGAGAGAGAGGGGGGCCGGCCACCTCTCCTAGTCCTAATAGGACTAGGGGACGGGGGAGGCGCGCGGCCACCTTGGGCTGCCCCTTTCGCCTTTCCACTAAAGCCCATTAAGGCCCATATGGCTCCCGGGGGGTTCCGGTAACCTCCCGGTACTCCGGTAAAATCCTGATTTCACCCGGAACACTTCCGATGTCCAAATATAGGCTTCCAATATATCAATCTTCATGTCTCGACCATTTTGAGACTCCTCGTCATGTCCGTGATCACATCCGGGACTCTGAACTAACTTCGGTACATCAAAATGCATAAACTCATAACAACTGTCATCGTAACGTTAAGCGTGCGGACCCTATGGTTCGAGAACAATGTAGACATGACCGAGACACGTCTCCGGTCAATAACCAATAGCGGGACCTGGATGCCCATACTGGCTCCTACATATTCTACGAAGATCTTTATCGGTCAGACCGCATAACAACATACGTTGTTCCCTTTGTCATCGGTATGTTACTTGCCCGAGATTCGATCATCGGTATCCAATACCTAGTTCAATCTCGTTACTGGCAAGTCTCTTTACTCGTTCCGTAATACATCATCCCGCAACTAACTCATTAGTTGCAATGCTTGCAAGGCTTATGTGATGTGCGTTACCGAGAGGGCCCAGAGATACCTCTCCGACAATCGGAGTGACAAATCCTATTCTCGAAATACGCCAACCCAACATCTACCATTGGAGACACCTGTAGAGCTCCTTTATAATCACCCAGTTACGTTGTGACGTTTGGTAGCACACAAAGTGTTACTCCGGCAAACGGGAGTTGCATAATCTCATAGTCATAGGAACATGTATAAGTCATGAAGAAAGCAATAGCAACATACTAAACGATCGGGTGCTAAGCTAATGGAATGGGTCATGTCAATCAGATCATTCAACTAATGAGGTGACCTCGTTAATCAAATAACAACACTTTGTTCATGGTTAGGAAACATAACCATCTTTGGTTAACGAGCTAGTCAAGTAGAGGCATACTAGTGACACTAAGTTTGTCTATGTATTCACACATGTATTATGTTTTCGGTTAATACAATTCTAGCATGAATAATAAACATTTATCATGATATAAGGAAATAAATAATAACTTTATTATTGCCTCTAGGGCATATTTCCTTCAGTCTCCCACTTGCACTAGAGTCAATAATCTAGATTACACAGTAATGATTCTAACACCCATGGAGCCTTGGTGCTGATCATGTTTTGCTCGTGGAAGAGGCTTAGTCAATGGGTCTGCAACATTCAGATCCGTATGTATCTTGCAAATCTCTATGTCTCCCACCTGGACTAGATCCCGGATGGAATTGAAGCGTCTCTTGATGTGCTTGGTCCTCTTGTGAAATCTGGATTCCTTTGCCAAGGCAATTGCACCAGTATTATCACAAAAGATTTTCATTGGACCCGATGCACTAGGTATGACACCTAGATCGGATATGAACTCCTTCATCCAGACTCCTTCGTTCGCTGCTTCCGAAGCAGCTATGTACTCTGCTTCACATGTAGATCCCGCTACGACGCTTTGTTTAGAACTGCACCAACTGACAGCTCCACCGTTTAATGTAAACACGTATCCGGTTTGCGATTTAGAATCGTCCGGATCAGTGTCAAAGCTTGCATCAACGTAACCTTTTACGGTGAGCTCTTTGTCACCTCCATATACGAGAAACATATCGTTAGTCCTTTTCAGGTATTTCAGGATGTTCTTGACCGCTGTCCAGTGATCCACTCCTGGATTACTTTGGTACCTCCCTGCTAAACTTATAGCAAGGCACACATCAGGTCTGGTACACAGCATTGCATACATGATAGAGCCTATGGCTGAAGCATAGGGAACATCTTTCATTTTCTCTCTATCTTCTGTGGTGGCCGGGCATTGAGTCTTACTCAACTTCACACCTTGTAACACAGGCAAGAACCCTTTCTTTGCTTGATCCATTTTGAACTTCTTCAAAACTTTGTCAAGGTATGTGCTTTGTGAAAGTCCAATTAAGCGTCTTGATCTATCTCTATAGATCTTTATGCCTAATATGTAAAAAGCTTCACCGAGGTCTTTCATTGAAAAACTCTTATTCAAGTATCCCTTTATGGTATCCAGAAATTCTATATCATTTCCAATCAGCAATATGTCATCCACATATAATATCAGAAATGCTACAGAGCTCCCACTCACTTTCTTGTAAATACAAGCTTCTCCGAAAGTCTGTATAAAACCAAATGCTTTGATCACACTATCAAAGCGTTTATTCCAACTCCGAGAGGCTTGCACCAGTCCATAAATGGATCGCTGGAGCTTGCACACTTTGTTAGCTCCCTTTGGATCAACAAAACCTTCTGGTTGCATCATATACAACTCTTCTTCTAGAAATCCATTCAGGAATGCAGTTTTGACATCCATCTGCCAAATTTCATAATCATAAAATGCGGCAATTGCTAACATGATTCGGACAGACTTAAGCATCGCTACGGGTGAGAAGGTCTCATCGTAGTCAATCCCTTGAACTTGTCGAAAACCTTTTGCGACAAGTCGAGCTTTGTAGACAGTAATATTACCATCAGCGTCAGTCTTCTTCTTGAAGATCCATTTATTCTCAATTGCTTGCCGATCATCGGGCAAGTCAACCAAAGTCCATACTTTGTTCTCATACATGGATCCCATCTCAGATTTCATAGCTTCAAGCCACTTTGCGGAATCTGGGCTCACCATCGCTTCTTCATAGTTCGTAGGTTCATCATGATCTAGTAGCATGACTTCCAGAACAGGATTACCGAACCACTCTGGTGCGGATCTCGCTCTGGTTGATCTACGAGGTTCAGTAGTATCTTGACCTGAAGTTTCATGATCATCATCATTAGCTTCCTCACTAATTGGTATAGGTGTCGCAGAAACAGTTTTCTGTGATGTACTACTTTCCAATAAGGGAGCAGGTACAGTTACCTCGTCAAGTTCTACTTTCCTCCCACTCACTTCTTTCGAGAGAAACTCCTTCTCTAGAAAGGATCCATTCTTAGCAACGATGTCTTGCCTTCGGATCTGTGATAGAAGGTGTACCCAATAGTCTCCTTTGGGTATCCTATGAAGACACATTTCTCCGATTTGGGTTCGAGCTTATCAGGTTGAAGCTTTTTCACATAAGCATCGCAGCCCCAAACTTTAAGAAACGACAACTTTGGTTTCTTGCCAAACCACAGTTCATAAGGCGTCGTCTCAATGGATTTTGATGGTGCCCTATTTAACGTGAATGCGGCCGTCTCTAAAGCATAACCCCAAAACGATAGCGGTAAATCAGTAAGAGACATCATAGATCACACCATATCTAGTAAAGTACGATTACGACGTTCGGAAACACCATTGCGTGGTGGTGTTCCGGGTGGCATGAGTTGAGAAACTATTCCACAATTTTTCAAATGTACACCAAACTCGTAACTCAAATATTCTCCTCCACGATCAGATCGTAGAAACTTTATTTTCTTGTTACGATGATTTTCAACTTCACTCTGAAATTCTTTGAACTTTTCAAATGTTTCAGACTTATGTTTCATTAAGTAGATATACCCATATCTGCTTAAGTCATCTGTGAAGGTGAGAAAATAACGATATCCGCCACGAGCCTCAATATTCATCGGACCACATACATCTGTATGTATGATTTCCAACAAATCTGTTGCTCTCTCCATAGTACCGGAGAACGGTGTTTTAGTCATCTTGCCCATGAGGCACGGTTCGCAAGTACCAAGTGATTCATAATCAAGTGGTTCCAAAAGTCCATCAGTATGGAGTTTCTTCATGCGCTTTATACCGATATGACCTAAACGGCAGTGCCACAAATAAGTTGCACTATCATAATCAACTCTGCATATTTTGGCTTCAACATTATGAATATGTGTGTTACTACTATCGAGATTCATCAAAAATAGACCACTCCTCAAAGGTGCATGACCATAAAAGATATTACTCATATAAATAGAACAACCATTATTCTCTGATTTAAATGAATAACCGTCTCACATCAAACAAGATCCAGATATAATGTTCACGCTCAACACAGGCACCAAATAACAATTATTTAGGTCTAATACTAATCCCGAAGGTAGATGTAGAGGTAGCGTGCCGACCGCGATCACATCGACTTTGGAACCGTTTCTCACGCGCATCGTGACCTCGTCCTTCGCCAGTGTTCGCTTAATCCGTAGTCCCTGTTTCGAGTTGCAAATATTAGCAACAGAACCAGTATCAAATACCCAGGTGCTACTGCGAGCTCTAGTAAGGTACACATCAATAACATGTATATCACATATACCTTTGTTCACCTTGCCATCCTTCATATCCGCCAAATACTTGGGGCAGTTCCGCTTCCAGTGACCAGTCTGCTTGCAGTAGAACCACTCAGTTTCAGGGTTAGGACCAGACTTGGGTTTCTTCTCCTAAGCAGCAACTTGCTTGCCGTTCTTCTTGAAGTTCCCCTTCTTTTTCCCTTTGCCCTTTTTCTTGAAACTAGTGGTCTTGTTAACCATCAACACTTGATGCTCCTTCTTGATTTCTACCACCGCAGCTTCCAGCATTACGAAGAGCTCGGGAATAGTCTTTTGCATCCCTTGCATATTATAGTTTATCACGAAGCTCTTGTAGCTTGGTGGCAGTGATTGGAGAATTCTGTCAATGACGCAATCATCTAGAAGATTAACTCCCATCTGAATCAAGTGATTATTATACCCAGAAATTTTGAGTATATGCTCACTGACAGAACTGTTCTCCTCCATCTTGCAGCTATAGAACTTATTGGAGACTTCATATCTCTCAATCCGGGCATTTGCTTGAAATATTAACTTCAACTCCTGGAACATCTCATATGCTCCATGACGTTCAAAACGTCGTTGAAGTCCCGATTCTAAGCCGTAAAGCATGGCACACTGAACTATCGAGTAGTCATCAGTTTTGCTCTGCCAGATGTTCATAACATCTGGTGTTGCTACAGCAGCAGGCCTGGCACCCAGTGGTGCTTCCAGGACGTAATTCTTCTGAGCAGCAATGAGGATAATCCTCAAGTTACGGACCCAGTCCGTGTAATTGCTACCATCATCTTTCAACTTTGCTTTCTCAAGGAACGCATTAAAATTTAACGGAACAACAGCACGAGCCATCTATCTACAATCAACATAAACAAGCAAGATACTATCAGGTACTAAGTTCATGATAAGTTTAAGTTCAATTAATCATATTACTTAAGAACTCCCACTTAGATAGACATCCCTCTAATCCTCTAAGTGATCACGTGATCCAAATCAACTAAACCATAACCGATCATCACGTGAGATGGAGTAGTTTTCAATGGTGAACATCGTTATGTTGATCATATCTACTATATGATTCACGCTCGACCTTTCCGTCTCTGTGTTCCGAGGCCATATCTGCATATGCTAGGCTCGTCAAGTTTAACCTGAGTATTCTGCGTGTGCAAAAACTGGCTTGCACCCGTTGTAGATGGACGTAGAGCTTATCACACCCGATCATCACGTGGTGTCTGGGCACGACGAACTTTGGCAACGGTGCATACTCAGGGAGAACACTTCTTGATAATTTAGTGAGAGATCATCTTATAAAGCTACCGTCAATCAAAGCAAGATAAGATGCATAAAAGATAAACATCACATGCAATCAATATAAGTGATATGATATGGCCATCATCATCTTGTGCTTGTGATCTCCATCTCCAGAGCACCGTCATGATCACCATCATCACCGGCGCGACACCTTGATCTCCATCGTAGCATCGTTGTCGTCTCGCCAATCTTATGCTTCCACGACTATCGCTACCGCTTAGTGATAAAGTAAAGCATTACATCGCGATTGCATTGCATACAATAAAGCGACAACCATATGGCTCCTGCCAGTTGCTGATAACTCGGTTACAAAACATGATCATCTCATACAATAAAATTCATCATCATGTCTTGACCATATCACATCACAACATGCCCTGCAAAAACAAGTTAGACGTCCTCTACTTTGTTGTTGCAAGTTTTACGTGGCTGCTACGGGCTTAAGCAAGAACCAATCTTAGCTACGCATCAAAACCACAATGATAGTTTGTCAAATAGACTCCGTTTTAACCGTCGCAAGGACCGGGCATAGCCACACTTGGTTCAACTAAAGTTGGAGAGACAGTCGCCCGCAAGCCACCTATTTGCAAAGCACGTCGGGGGAACCGGTCTCGCATAAGCGTACGCGTAATGTTGGTCCGGGTCGTCTCGTCCAACAATACCGCCGAACCAAAGTATGACATGCTGGTAGCCAGTATGACTTATATCGCCCACAACTCACTTGTGTTCTACTCGTGCATATAACATCAAACCATAAAACCAAGGCTCGGATGCCACTGTTGGGGAACGCAGTAATTTCAAAAAATTTCCTACGCACACGCAAGATCATGGTGATGCATAGCAATGAGAGGGGAGATTGTTGTCTACGTGCCTACGCAGACCGACTGCGGAAGCGTTGACGCAACATAGAGGAAGTAGTCGTACGTCTTCCAGATCCGACCGATCCAAGCACTGTTACTCCGGCACCTCCGAGTTCTTAGCACACGTACAGCTCGATGACGATCCCCGGGCTCCGATCCAGCAAAGCGTCGGGGAGGAGTTCCGTCAGCACGACGGCGTGGTGATGATCTTGATGTTCTACTGTCGCAGGGCTTCGCCTAAGCACCGCTACAATATGATCGAGGTGGAATATGGTGGCAGGGGGCACCGCACACGTCTATGGAACGATCTCAAGGATCAACTTGTGTGTTCTAGAGGTGCCCCCTGCCTCCGTATATAAAGGAGCCAAGGGGGAGGGGGCCGCCGGCCAGGAGGAGGGCGCAGGAGGAGTCCTACTCCTACCGGGAGTAGGACTCCCCCCCCCCAATCCTAGTTGGACTAGGATTCCCCGAGGGGGAAAGAGAGAGAGGGGGGCCGGCCACCTCTCCTAGTCCTAATAGGACTAGGGGAGGGGGGAGCCGCGCGGCCACCTTGGGCTGCCCCTTTCGCCTTTCCACTAAAGCCCATTAAGGCCCATATGGCTCCCGGGGGGTTCCGGTAACCTCCCGGTACTCCGGTAAAATCCTGATTTCACCCGGAACACTTCCGATGTCCAAATATAGGCTTCCAATATATCAATCTTTATGTCTCGACCATTTCGAGACTCCTCGTCATGTCCGTGATCACATCCGGGACTCTGAACTAACTTCGGTACATCAAAATGCATAAACTCATAACAACTGTCATCGTAACGTTAAGCGTGCGGACCCTACGGTTCGAGAACAATGTAGACATGACCGAGACACGTCTCCGGTCAATAACCAATAGCAGGACCTAGATGCCCATACTGGCTCCTACATATTCTACGAAGATCTTTATCGGTCAGACCCATAACAACATACGTTGTTCCATTTGTCATCGGTATGTTACTTGCCCGAGATTCAATCGTTGGTATCCAATACCTAGTTCAATCTCGTTACTGGCAAGTCTCTTTACTCGTTCCGTAATACATCATCCCGCAACTAACTCATTAGTTGCAATGCTTGCAAGGCTTATGTGATGTGCGTTAACGAGAGGGCCCAGAGATACCTCTCCGACAATCGGAGTGACAAATCCTATTCTCAAAATACGCCAACCCAACATCTACCATTGGAGACACCTGTAGAGCTCCTTTATAATCAACCAGTTACGTCGTGACATTTGGTAGCACACAAAGTGTTCCTCCAGCAAACGGGAGTTGCATAATCTCATAGTCATAGGAACATGTATATGTCATGAAGAAAGCAATAGCAACATACTAAACGATCGGGTGCTAAACTAATGGAATGGGTCCTGTCAATCAGATCATTCAACTAATGATGTGACCTCGTTAATCAAATAACAACACTTTGTTCATGGTTAGGAAACATAACCATCTTTGATTAACGAGCTAGTCAAGTAGAGGCATACTAGTGACACTAAGTTTGTCTATGTATTCACACATGTATTATGTTTCCGATTAATACAATTCTAGCATGAATAATAAACATTTATCATGATATAAGGAAATAAATAATAACTTTATTATTTCCTCTAGGGCATATTTCCTTCATCCGGCCCAACCCAACCCAAGATTCCCTCGGTGTCGGCCCGACATGGCCGTTTTGCCCCTCCGTGACACGGCGGCAGCGACGCCCGTGAGGGGGGCACACCCCGGAGTCGCGTGCCGGGTTCCTGCGCCTGCCACCACGCTTCCACCACCGTAGGAGGGCCCACCGCAACACTTGGCGGCACTGCTACCCCCCAGGTACACCAACCCATCTAACCCTGACACAGACGACCGCTGGGTCTAGCCCTTTGACTTTTGCCAGACGGGGTTTGACTGGTGGACCTTTACACCTGGTTGTCATAGCCCAGCCCATAGTTAGACCCCCCAACACAGTCCCGGCACAACCCACCCCAAGATTCTCTCTGTGTCGGCCCGACGTGGCTGCTTCCCCCCTTAGTGACACGGCGGCAACGATGCCCATGAGGGGGGCACACTCCGGAGCCGCGTGTCGGGTACCTGCGCCTGCCACCATGCTTCCACAACCGTAGGAGGGCCCATCGCAACACCTGGCAGCATTGGTACCCCCTCCAGGTACACTGTCCCGTCTACCCCTGACGCAGACGATCGCCGGGTCTATCCCTTTGACTTTCGCCGGACTGGGTTTGACCGGTGGACCTTTTCACCTGCTTCTCATAGCCCAGCCCACAGCTACACCCCCAACACAGTCCCGGCCCAACCCAACCCAAGATTCCCTCCTTGTCGGCCCGACGTGGCCATTTCCCCCCTCCGTGACACGGCGGCAGCGACGCCTGTGAGGGGGGAGGGGACACCTCAGAGCCGCGTGCCTGCGCCTGCCACCATGCTTCTGCAACCGTAGGAGGGCCCACCGCAACACCTGGCGGCATTGCTACCGCCTAGGTACACCGTCCCGTCTGACCCTGACAAAGACGGCCGCCAGCTCTAGCCCTTTGACTTTCGCCGGACGGGGTTTGACCGGTGGACCTTTTCACCTGGTTGTCATAGCCTAGCCTATAACTACACCTCCAGTACAGTCCCGGCCCAACCCACTCCAAGATTCCCTCCATGTCGGCCCAACATGGCCGATTCCCCCCTCTGAGACACGGTGGCAGCGAAGCCCGTGAGGGGGGCACACCCTGGAGCCGTGTGCCGGGTGCCTGCGCCTGCCACCACGGTTCCAAAACCATAGGAGGGCCCACTGCAACACCTGGCGGCATTGATACCCCCCAGGTACACCGTCCCGTCTAACCCTGATACAGACGATCGCCAGGTCTAGCCCTTTGACTTTTGCCAAACGGGGTTTGACCGGTGGACCTTTTCACCTAGTTATCATAGCCCAGCCCATAGCTACAGCCCCCAACACAGTCCCGGCCCAACACACCCAAGATTCGCTCCGTGTCGGCCCGACGTGGCCGTTTCCCCCCTCCGTGACATGGCGGCAGCAACGCCCGTGAGGGGGGCACACCCCGGAGCCGCGTGCTGGGTGCCTCCGCCTGCCACCACGCTTCCACACCCGTAAGAGGGCCCACCGCAACACCTGACGGCATTGCTACCCCCCAGGTACACCGTCCCGTCTAACCCTGACACAGACGACCGCCGGGTCTAGCCCTTTGACTTTTCCCAGACGGGGTTTTACCGGTGGACCTTTTCACCTGGTTGTCATAGCCCAGCCCATAGCTACAGCCCCCAACACAGTCCCGGCCCAACCCACCCCAAGATTCTCTCAGGTTCGGCCGTTTCCCCCCTCCGTGACACGGCGGCAGTGACGCCCGTGAGGGGGTGATACAACTCCAATGTATCTATAATTTATGAAGTATTCATGCTATTATATTATCCATCTTGGACGTTTAATGGGCTTTACTATGCACTTTTATATTACTTTTGGGACTAACCTATTGACCCAGAGCCTAGTGCCAGTTTCTGTTTTTTCCTTTGTGTCAGTGTTTCACGGAAAAGGAATATCAAACGGAGTCCAAACAGAATGAAATCTTTGGAAAAGTTATTTTTGAAAAGAAAGTAATACAGGAGACTTGGAGTGCACGTCAGGAGATCAACGAGGAGAGCACGGGGCAGGCGGCGCACCCACACCCTTGGGTGCGCCCTCCACCCTCGTGGGCCCCTCGTGGCTCCCATTACTGACTTCTTTCGCCTATATATTCCCATATACCCTAAAACCTTCGGGGAGCAGAATAGATCGGGAGTTCCGCCGCCGCAAGCCTCTGTAGCCACCAAAAGCCAAGCTAGACCCGTTCCGGCACCCTGCCAGAGGGGGGAATCCCTCTCTGGTGGCCATCTTCATCATCCCAGCGCTCTCCATGACGAGGAGGCACTAGTTCACCCTCGGGGCTGAGGGTCTGTACCAGTAGCTATGTGTTTGATCTGTCTCTCTCTCTCTCTCTCGTGTTCTTGAGGTGATACGATCTTGATGTATCGCGAGCTTTGCTATTATAGTTGGATCTTATGATGTTTCTCCCCCTCTACTCTCTTGTAATGGATTGAGTTTTCCCTTTGAAGTTATCTTATCGGATTGAGTCTTTAATGATTTGAGAACACTTGATGTATGTCTTGCGTGGGATAACCATGGGGACAATGGGTTATTCTGATTCACTTGATGTATGTTTTGGTGATCAACTTGCGGGTTCCACCCATGAACCTATGCATAGGGGTTGGCACACGTTTTCGTCTTGACTCTCTGGTAGAAACATTGGGGCACTCTTTGAGGTTCTATGTGCTGGATGAATAGATGAATCTGAGATTGTTTGATGCATATCGTATAATCATGCCCACGGATACTTGAGGTGACATTGGAGTATCTAGGTGACATTAGGGTTTTGGTTGATGTTTGTCTTAAGGTGTTATTTTACTACGAACTCTAAGGCTGTTTTTGACACTTATAGGAATAGCCCAATGGATTGATCAGAAATAATAAGTTTGAGGTGGTTTCGTACCCTACCATAATCTCTTCGTTTGTTCTCTGCTATTAGTGACTTTGGAGTGACTCTTTGTTGCATGTTGAGGGATATTTATATGATCCAATTATGTTATTATTGTTGAGATAACTTGCACTAGTGAAAGTATGAACCCTAGGCCTTGTTTCTTAGCATTGCAATACCGTTTGTGCTCACTATTATCATTATTTACCTTGCTGTTTTTATATTTTCGGATTACAAAAAACATATATCTACCATCCATATTGCACTTGTATCACCATCTCTTCACCGAACTAGTGCACCTATACAATTTACCATTGTATTGGGTGTGTTGAGGACACAAGAGACTCTTTGTTATTTGGTTGCAGGGTTGGTTGAGAGAGACCATCTTCATCCTACACCTCCCACGGATTGATAAACCTTAGGTCATCCACTTGAGGGAAATTTGCTACTGTCCTAGAAACCTCTGCACTTCGAGGCCCAACAATGTCTACAAGGAGAAGTTTGCGTAGTAGACATGAAGATCTTTTCTGGCGCCGTTGCCAGGGAGGCTAGGTAAGCGGCACTCACACCCCGTAAACTAAGCTCTTTTCTGGGGCCATTGCTGGGGAGGTGAGTGCTTGAAGGTATATCTTTAGATCTTGCAATTGAATCTTTTAGTTTCTTGTTTTATTACTAGTTTAGTTTATAAAAGAAAACTACAAAAAATGGAATTAAGGGTGCCTCATATGCTTCATCTTTTTAATATCTTCCGTGAAAATGATGGGAAGGAAAATTGTGCTCAAGTACTAGAAGAAGAATTACATAGAATGCTTGGCATAAAATATGTGAAAAATGAGCATGATTGAAATGTTGTTAGTATGAATTCCTTGAATACCCATGATGCTAATGATATGCAAAGCCACAAGCTTGGGGATGCTATGTTTGATGAAGATGATATGTTTAGTCCCCCAAGTTTTGATGAGCAAATTTATTATGATGAAAGCATGCCTCCTATCTATGATGATTATTGTGATGAGACGTATGCTATAAATAATAATGATAACCATGAAACTTGTCATCTTGATCTTAATTTTCAATCACATGATAGTTATTTTGTTGAGTTTGCTCCCACTACTATTGATGAGAATAAATTTGCTTACGTGGAGAGTAGGAAAATTTCTATGCTTGTAGATCATGAAAAGAATGTTTTAGGTGTTGGTTATATTGTTGAATTCATACATGATGCTACTGAAAATTATTATGAGTGAGGAATATATGCTTGTAGGAATTGCAATAATATCAAGTTTCCTCTCTATGTGCTTAAAGTTTTGAAGTTATGCTTGTTTTGCCTTCCTATGCTAGTTGATTATTATTCCCATATGTTGTTTGCTCACAAAATACCTATGCATAGGAAGTGGGTTATACCTAAATGTGCTAGTCATATTCTTCATGATGCTCTCTTTGCGTTTCAATTCTTATCTTTTATGTGAGCATCATTGAAATCATCATGCCTAGCTAGGGGCGTTAAACGTTAGCGCTTGTTGGGAGACAACCCAATCTTATTTTTGTTCTTTCTTTTTTCTTATGTTTAGTAATAAATTTTTGATCAAGCCTCTGGTTAGATGTGGTTTTACGTTTTAATTAGTGTTTGTGTCAAGTAAGACCTATAGGATCTTCTTGGATGGTAGTTATTTGATCTTGCTGAAAATTCCAGAAACTTTCTGTTCACGAAAACAATTGTTTAAAATCACCACAACGTGATAAAATACTGATTCCAAATGAAGCAGATCACTAATCAAATTATCTAGGTATTCCTATTTTGGTAGATTTTTCTGAGTTCCAAAAGTTTGCGTTAGTTACAAATTACTACAGATTGTTCTGTTTTTGACAGATTCTGTTTTTCGTGTGTTGTTTGCTTATTTTGATGACTTTATGGCTAGTAAAATAGTTTATGAACCAAAGAGAAGTTGGAATACAGTAGGTTTAACACCAATATAAATAAAGAATGAGTTCATTACAGTACCTTGAAGTGGTGTTTTGTTTTCTTTCGCTAACGGAGCTCACGAGATTTTCTGTTAAGTTTTGTGTTGTGAAGTTTTCAAGTTTTGGGTAAAGATTCGATGGACTATGGAATAAGGTGTGGCAAGAGCCTAAGCTTGGGTATGTGTCGGTGTACAAAAAGAGGGGTACACTTTTTGTACCCCTATAACTGTGCACGGGCAGTCTGAGCCGCACCACCACACTGAGCAAGGCAAGGGAGGTGAGCCAAGGTAAGGCCGAAGCTTAGGAGAAGCAGAACGACGCCAAGACCAAGACCACAAAGAGCGAAGGGGATGAAGCGGACCCCCTCGGCAAGATCCTTGCCGGGAGGCGGTTTTAGCAAACCCGGCAAGACCCTTGCCGTCGCAGCTCGCCCCACACCTACGGAGTGAGTCACCCTTGAGTCCACTGCTCCCATGGGGCAAGGATTCGGGAGACATCCCCGTGGTGGCATGCAGATATTTGTGAAGACATTCAAGATCAGATACACCCTTTAGAAGATGATGATCCTTGGCGGGATCCCAGAAAAGGAGGACCACAAGGCCCCCGGCAAGGGCCTTGCCGGGGATGACAGCAGGCGCCACAGCAAGACCCTTGCCGGGGCCCCAGCAAGGCCCTTGCCAAGAACACCCGTAGGGCCACCATCAGGCCCACGCTAGTCAAACCTCCACCGCCGTTCGCATGCAGCTGCCGACCCAAACCAGCTGGGCAGGCACCTGCGTGGCGGCATGCAGATCTTCGTGGGGACCCACCACTGCGCCACCTCAGCTGCCTGCCTGCCTACATGGCACCGTAGGCGGCGCTGGCCAGGGCGCGTGTCAACGCGAGAGGGAGCGGCGACGGACGAGACAGGGCTCTCCCCCGTCCCCGATAAAGCAAGGACACCTGGGCAAGACGCACTAAATGCGCCTTGTAATGTAATGCGAGGGATAACCTCACATCACTATTACCTTTCCACCTCCTGCGTGCCACTGTGGCAACCCCTTTCCTATAAAAGGAGGCCCGAGGCGACCGGGAGGAGGATTCGGCTTTTTGGAGCTCCTCACGCCCCATAGCTAGCTCAAGAACACATATATACAATCCACCAAAGCAGGAGTAGGGTTTTGCGCATCCCCGCGGCCCGAACCTGGATAAACGAACCGTGTGCTATCTGTTTGATCTGCTCTTCTCATGACCCCGCGCCCCACAACCGTAGTAGGGATTCTTGTGATCCCATAGGTGTCGTTCCCACCGACATCTTTGGCACGCCAGGTAGGGGGGCGCAGTTGTGAGAATCGAATTTAGCAGTTAGTTCGACGCTTCGTCATCGTCATGGCGCCCAAGAAGAAGACGACGGTGCCGGTTGGCCCGTCGGAAGCCAGACATCCCGTCCTGACGCGGGTGAGCAGCGGACCGGTCGCAGAAAGGACCCGGGGCGCCGTTCGCGAACACCAACACCGTCCCAGCAGCTGGAGTTTGGGAGGCGGCGATGTTCGTGCGCCTGGTAGCGGGCCGCACGCCGCCAAAACCAAAGACGGAGCCAGGCCCTCCGCGAGAGGCGCGGGGCCTTCCAAGATCGCTACCGCCCTGCCCGAAGGCGATGCGAGGGCCTCCAAGACTCCCACGCCGGCGCCAACGGCGCGCTCCTCTCAAGCGGCACGCGATGAACGGCGCAACCACGCCGAAGACCCCGGGCGTCGCCGTGGGAAGAGCCCCGAGCGCCACTCCCGGGAGGTAGAAGACCTGCCTGCTCGCCGAGGCGCTGGTGAAGATGGCATGCGACCACGGGGTCGTGATAGAGATCCTTTTGACATGGTCAGAAGTCGAAGCGCGTCGCGATCCGTGCAGGTTTCGCTACCACCGAAGCCAGCAGAAGCCCTGGCGCGCGCGCAGTTGCTCCTCGATTTTCCACCCACTATGGGGAAAGTCGATGAATGGAGAGCCACTATCCGAAGCCTTGTTGCGGTGGCCAACAAAGACGAACCGAGTCCGGTGGAGCCCCCGGGTCGATGCTCCGACGGAGTCCCACGCACCAGTGGCAGGAAAGCCGGCGGCGCCGCGACCACGGTGCACTCGCCTCCTCCTCGCCCGGTACCGCGGACGCCAGCCCGTCACGATGTTGCGGGCGACGAAATCTCCATAGCGTCGTCCGACCCGCGGACCCACTGTGACCAGCGCCAAGTCCTTCGGGAACGAGAACATGAAGACGCTCGAACCACTATCGAGCGTCGGCACGGAGCGCGCCACCAGTCAGACAGGCGAGCAGGGCCTGCTGTGAACCACCCGGCACCGGAGAGCCCTGGAGGCCTACCTTACAAGGTAGGCTGTCCGGCTTTTACCCGTGAGTTGCGGCAGTTCCAGTGGCCCACTCACCGCACCTTCAAACCTGACGTGGGCGAAAAGTACAGCGGCAAGACCCACCCGTCCGAGTTCCTCAGCATCTACACCATTCCGATGCAAGCTGCCGGAGCCCGCGACGATAAGGTTTTTGCGAATTACTTTCCGTTGGCTCTTAAACCCAACGCCATGTCATGGTTGATGCACTTGCCAGTAGACTCTTTTTCCTCCTGGTCGGATTTGTGCCATGAGTTTGTGGGCGCCTTTACTGGAGGCCACCAAGCCCATGGCCAAGCGAGCGACCTGCACGTCATTCCCCAGAAGGGAGGCAAGAGTCTCTGCAAGTATATACAGAGGTTCAGCCGGATACAGTACAATATCCCTGATGTTCACCCTGCCGCCATCATCAGCGCCTTCCATCAGACCGTGCGTAACCGTAAGATGCACGAAGAGTTGGCAATGAACAAGGTGAAAGATGTAGCAGAACTCTATGTTCTTGCTGACAGATGTGCCCGGGCTAAAGAGGGAAGGAAGTACCCCGGTGAAGACGCTGGCGTGGAAACCGACTCCTCAGATGAAGATACTGCCGCCCCGGCGAAGAAGGGTCGGCGTCGCAACAGGAAGCGCAAAGGTAAAGCTATGCTTGCCGTCGAGGGATCTGGTGACACCTACTCCACCAAGAAAACCAAGGCAGATGACCCTGGCAATGAAATTGCCGGATGTGTCGCCTGCCGGGCCTTGGCGGTTGCCGAGAAGCCAGGGAACTCCGACAAGCGATACTGCAAGATCCATCGCACCGAAGGCCATGCTCTCCAAGACTGCCGACAGGTTGAGCTCCTCGCTGAGAGCGAGGGCTGAATATGAGAGGCGGGACAAGGAGAAGGGCCAAGATGGTGCTGAGCGGTCCGGCAAGAAGTGTGACGGCCAGGCGGGCCGTCGCGGCAAAGATAAACAATAGTAGAGGCCCGCCCGAGGCCGTGACAAAAAGCCAGAAGACGATGATCACGAAGAGGACGACGAATCCGGCGACCAAGAGTTTCAGAAAGCTACAGATGCCATGTGCATCGACGGCGGCGCCTCGCTGCATACTTCTCACCGCCAGCTTAAATAGTGGGCGCGGGAGGTTACAGCGGCAGAGCCGTCGTTTGATGCCCAAAGGCCGCTGAAGTGGTCCAGCACACCTATCATTTTTGACACTAAGGATCACCCCTGATCGCACTACTGCGGTCGGGTGCTTGCCATTGTTGGTGTCACCAACAATACGACCTCAAGGTGACAAAGATGCTAGTCGATGGCGGGGTCGGTCTGAACTTGATCTCGCCTGCCGTGATCGAGAAACTGCAGATTCCTGATGGAGACCTCGAGGAGACGAGCACGTTTCAGGGGGTCAACCCGGGAAGAAGCCAACCTAAGGGAAAGGTCATGCTGCCCATGACTTTTGGAAGCGATATGAACTACAGGACGGAGAGGATCGTGTTTGATGTTGCCAAGATCCCCTTGCCCTACAACGGGATCCTTGGCCGCCCAGCGATGGCCATGTTCATGGCGGCGTCACACTACGCCTACAACACCCTGAAGATGCCAGGACCTGTGACGATCATCACCATCCCCTCCGATAAGAAAGATGCGCTGATTTATGCTGACCAACTATACCAGCAAGCAGTTGCAGCAGCTGCCGCCACTAGGGCACTTGCTCCTGCCGCTTGGACCCCGGGAGGGAAGAAGAAGAAGACCGGTGAGACCTCGGACACCCACTCCGGCAAGCGCACCTCTTCGGAGTGTAGCGCTCCCGTCGAGGACGTGCCAGAGAGCTCCACCGGCGGAAACAAGAAGCCCAGGGCCATACCGCCGGGAACCAAGAAGGTTTCTGTCAATGAGGACGGCATGGGAGGGGCTTTCACCATAAGCTCCACCCTTGACGACAAATAGGAAGACGCGCTCGTCACCTTCCTGCGGGCGAATGTTGATGTGTTTGCATGGCAAGCTTCCGACATCCCCGGCGTTCCCAGGGAGGTGATTGAGCACCACCTTGCTGTCTGTCCTCATGCGCGGCCGTCAAGCAGAACGTCAGAAAGCAAGCTTTGGAACGACAAGAGTTCATCACACAGGAGATCCCGAAACTAGAAGCAGCGGGTTTGGTAAGAGGAGTGCTCCATCGAACGTGGTTGGCCAATCTGGTCATAGTGCGCAAGGCTAATGGGAAGTGGAGGCTGTGTATTGATTACACAGATATCAATAAGGCTTATCCTAAGGACCCCTTCCCGTTGCCTCACATCGACCAGATTGTTGACTCCACAGCTGGGTGTGATCTGTTGTCATTCCTCGATGCCTACTTCGGCTACCAACAGATCTTCATGACAAGAGAAGACGAAGAGAAAACAACATTCATCACCCCATGTGGTACGTATTGTTTCATGCGGATGCCTTTCGGGCTGAAGAGTGCTAGTTCGTTGTTTGCAAGGGCGGTCCAGATTGGTTTTGAACCCCAGCTCCATAGAAATATGGAAGCTTATATGGATGACATAGTGGTCAAAACCAAGGATAGGGTAACCCTCATACCGGATTTGCAAGAAACATTTGCAAACCTGCGCGAGATCAATCTCAAGCTGAACCCTGAGAAGTGTGTCTTTGGCGTCCTGTACAGCAAGGTTCTCGGGTTCTTTGTGTCACAGCGTGGGATAGAGGCCAATCCAGACAAGATCAAAGCTATAGAGCAGATTGAAGCACCTAAGCGAATCAAGGATGTGCGTCGGCTTGTTGGTTGCGTCGCCGCCATGGGCAGATTCATTTCCAGGTCTGCCGAGCACGCCCTTCCCTTTTTCAAGATCCTGAAAAAGGCGGGCCCGATGGAGTGGACGCCAGAAGCCGAAGCAGCATTGCAAGATTTGAGGAAGTACCTCTCCTCCGCGCCAATACTAGTTGCGCCTAGGCCACAGGAGCTGTTGCTGCTATACCTGGCGGCAACGAACCAGGTGGTCAGCGCCGCACTAGTGGCGCAGAGAGAGGTTGACGATGAGGTAATGGCAGCGACAGAGCCCGACACCACCAATGCAGAGACGACACAGCTAGTTGAAGTGCCGCCGAAGAAGAAAATGATGCAGCACCCGGTCTACTTTGTTAGTTCCCTCCTGCAGGGAGCTAGATCAAGGTACTCCGGCGTGCAGAAGCTGCTCTTCGGCCTTCTTATGGCCTCGAGGAAGCTACGTCACTACTTCCAGGCACACGAGATCACTGTCGTCACTCGCCTCCCTCTGCAACGGATATTGCACAATCCAGATGCAACGGGAAGAATTGTGGAATGGGCACTGGAGCTGTCCAGCTTTGGCCTCAAGTTTGAAAGTACTTCGACGATTCAGAGCCGAGTCCTGGCGGCGTTCATTGCAGAATGGACCGCAACGCCTGACGAAGAAGCCCAAGAGACTGCTCTCCCCGGCAAGGAGGCAAGTTGCAGTTGGATCATGTACTTTGATGGAGCTTTCTCCTTACACGGCGACGGGGCTGGCGTACTACTTGTCGCGCCCACTGGAGAGCACCTCAAGTACGTGATACAGATACACTTCCCCAGGGAGGTGTCAACAAACAATACGGCAGAGTGCGAAGGGATGCTTGCCGGTCTTAGGATCGCGGCGGACCTCGGAATCAAGAAGCTCATCGTCAGGGGTGACTCGCAGCTCGTCGTCAAGCAAGTCAACAAGGACTACTAGAGCCCATTGATGAAGGCCGACGTCGATGAAGTGAGAAAGCTGGAAGAGCGTTTCGACGGTATACAGGCTGAATACGTTCCCCGAGCGGAGAACGATATCGCCGATTACCTGTCAAAACGCGCTGCCCTCAAGCTACCTGTGTAACCAGGTACCTTTGTGCTCCAGCTAACTCAGCCATCCGCTGATCCATCAATAGAGCAGAACAAGAGGAGGAAATCAGGACCCGGCAAGTACTTTCCCGCTGAGCTCCCCGGAGCTGCCGGCAAGGATGTTGCCGGGGACACTGAGCCCGCCACGGGACGGCTAGCTCCGGCGGAGCGTCAAGCTCTTGCCGTCGCGACAGCCGCTCCTATAGCGGAGGAAATGCCTTTAGTCCTCGCCATCGAGCCTCAGGCTCCAGCGTGGGCACAACATAACGTCTGATTCCTCCAAACAGGGGAACTTCCTGAAGAGCGGGAAGAAGCGGAAAAAGTAGCCCGTCGCTCTACCATGTACCAGTTCGTCGATGACGTCCTGTACATAAAGAGGCCGAACGGTGTGAAATTGAAGTGTATCCCTCGGGAGGAAGGATTGGAGCTGTTGGTGGAGATACATGGAGGCATATGTGGATCCCACATCGGGTCAAGGGCCCTTGCCGGCAAGGCATTTCGGCAAGGCTTCTTCTGGCCCACCGCCCTCCAGGATGCGAAGACACTAGTCACCAGGTGTGAAGCCACTACAGGAATCAACTAGTTTGCCGTCTGGCGAGTACAGACGGCAAAGACCGTAATGCAGACGGCAAAGAGTTTGCCGTCAGCTGGCTGACGACAAACTAGACGGCAAAGAGAAAGTTGGCAAAGGCTACTTTGCCGTCAGCTTTTTGTCGGCCTGACAGCAAAGATTTTGCCGTCAGCCAAACTACCTTCGCTGTCATCCTCCTATATCACAGACGACAAAGAAAAGCATCTTTGCCGTCAGCTAGAATCTGCCTTTTGCCGTTTGCCTCAAAAATCAGAGACGGCAAAGAAGTTTTTATATATTAAAAAATAGAAACAAACGGACCACGACAAAAATCATAGTATCCATCAACACTTCTTGTTCCAAGACTCCATGAATGAATTTCATAATACAAAACTATTTCATTTCATGGGACAAACAGATTACCCACGAACGGATTACACAGTGTAGACACAAATGAATTACATATAATACAAGAGGGATATCTCGCAAAAAAACAAGAGGGATGGGGCTCAATGCGTCCGCCACTGCGCTGGAGCTTGTCACCCTCATCCGCGAGGTGGTGCGGCACTACAGCATAGAGGGATGGGACTGGGGGCCGGCGGGGGCGACAGGGTAGGGGCTGGAGGTCAGCGGGGCCAAAGCGGGACGGGGCGGGCTTTGCGTCGCTAGAGGCGGAGAGGGAAGGTGCCAGCGGCCTGCGGGGGCAACGGGGATGGGGCCAGTGGCCGACGGGGGCGACGAGGGAAGGGGCCGGCACCGGCGGCCGACAGGGGTGATGGGGTAGGGTCGCTGAGGTCAGCCATAGCGACGGGTGGCTTGGTAGCCTGCGCGACGGGGGCTGGGGACGACGGGCGAGGCTGTGGCCGACGGTCGAGGTGGCCGCCAGCGAGGCCACGGGGCCGGCAGGCGAGGTGGGGTGGGTGCCGGTGTACTCTGGATCGAGGGGAGAGAGAGGTATGAGGGAGAGAGAGTCGTGGTGGGGTGGGGTGGAGGATAAGGTCGGGTTGTGGGGCGTGGCGCGGGGCACGTGGGCTGTGGGGCGTGGTGCGTTGGGTGGAGGATAAGGTGGATGTGTGGACCAGATTCTACCAGGTCACCTATCTTCGTGATCGATCCGTGGGCTGTGTTTCTTCTTTGCGGTCTGCGTTTTTATTTGCAGACGGCAAAGAAACATTATTTGCCGTCTGCAAATAAAAATGCAGACGGCAAAGTTTTTGCTGTCTGTATTTTCCATTATAGACGGCAATGTATGCTCTTTGCCATTTGTAATATAAAACGCAGAAGGCAAAGATCTTTGCAGTCTGTATTATTATTTGGAGACGGCAAAGTGAGCTCTTTGTCGTCTGTGTTTTTTTGGTAGACGGCAAAGTCTATTTTGCCATCTGTTTTTCTTTGCCGTCTGCTGATGATGGCAAACCCTTTCTTTGTCGTGTGCCCGACAAAAAGTTGACGCCAAAGATGCCCCCTGACGGCAAATTAGCTGTTTCCTGTAGTGAGCGTGTCAGTTCCATTCAAAGAAGCTTCATCAGCCAGCTCAAGCCCTTCAAACCATTCCTCTCTCCTGGCCCTTCTCGGTCTGGGGGCTCGACATACTGGGCCCTTTCCCCCGTGTTGTCGGGGGCTTTGAGTACTTGTACGTTGCAATCGACAAGTTCACAAAGTGGCCGGAGGTGGAGGCAGTGAGGAAGGTCACAGCTCAGTCAGCCATCAAGTTCTTCAAGGGACTAGTGTGCCGTTTTGGTGTACCCAACAGGGTCATCACCGACAACGACACACAGTTCACAAGCCGTACCTTCATGCAATATATCCAAGACCTTGGCAGCACAGTCTGTTTCGCTTCCGTTGCTCACCCACGAAGCAATGGTCAAGCTGAGAGGGCAAACGCTGAAGTACTGCGAGGCTTAAGGAAGAAGACCTTTGACAGGCTGCACAAGAGTGGAAGGCGCTGGATTGATGAGTTGCCGACGGTTCTTTGGTTGATCAGGACGACGCCAAATCGAGCCACCGGCCAGACACCTTTTTCCCTGGTATACGGGGCTGAAGTAGTTCTCCCCACTGAACTCATATACGGGTCACCTCGCGTGCTCGCTTATGATGAGCTTGAGCAAGAGCAACTGCGGCAACATGACGCAATGCTCCTTGAGGAAGATCGTCTTCGGGCGGCTGTGAAAGCGGCACGCTACCAGCAAGCCTTGCGCCGCTACCATAGCCGCAAGGTTCATGCCCGAAGTGTTGAGGAAGGCGACCTTGTCCTTCGGCGCGTTCAATAGGCCAAGAATTCCAACAAGTTGATGCCAAAGTGGGAAGGCCCTTATTGGGTAATACGAGTCACCAGGCCCGGCGCAGTCCGCCTGGAGACCGAAGATGCTGTTCCGGTGAGTAACTGCTGGAACATTGAGCATCTTCGCAAGTTTTACCCATGAGGCGCGGCTTGCAGGGCCCCCCGGCAAGCCACCTTTTGTACAAGCATTGCCGATGATGCATCTAACCCTTTGTACAAAGCCAGGCGCAGACCCTGAGCATAAATAAATGAAGCGCTGGTGCCCTAAGTTGTAGCATGCATGCCAGGTCGAGTCTCGTCCTTGGTTAGGGTTGATAGTACTTAGCGGCAACTAACCCCTAGCTTGGAGGTCGAGTGTGCGTCTCTTTGCCGTTCTTTCGTCTTCTTTGGTCCACAGGACTCACAGGTATGGTCGTGGTTTTGTCACGGCAGATGTCCTCGTGAAAGGACTTAGTCGTGGAGCCATCGCAACGGGTTAGTTTGAAGGGGTTAAAGCGGACACAGGGATGCAAGAGAGTTTATACTAGTTTGGCCCCTTCGATGAAGGTAAAAGCCTACGTCTAGTTGTGATGGAATTGTTGGGGTTTCGATGACTAGGGAGCAAACAAGCTTCGCCTAAGTCTCGAGTTGTTGTTCGTTGTCCTTGAACCGCCACCGGGTCGTCCCCTTATATACATGGGTGACGCCCGTCGGTTTACAGAGTCCCAACCCCGGCTCATATACATGTTCGGTTTGGTCTCTACTTATTCCTAACTTACAGTACAAGTTTACATACCGATGCCGGTTTACGGCTACAAGCCTTAAACCGATAATGGGCTTTAAGCCCTCATCTACCTTCATGGGCTTTAACATACTTAACTACTGATGAAGTTAACCCGGCCCAGATAGGCCGGTTTACGCCCAGTAGTAATATCCCCAACATTAGGCCCCAGATTGATTTGAACAGGTTCATGTGAATCCTTTAGCAAAAACTTCATCTTCAACATCTTCTTGTAGTTTGGTGAACTGCCGTGATGTCATCTTCTCTGATTGCTGTAAACCGGAGTAACGTCATTTGTCATAAAGAAACTATCCATGATACCTTCTTGTTTAATAGATCTGCGACAATCAAGGCGACAGCTCCGTTTCCAAATTCGCGGCCCCTTGATTCTCGCGCCTGACACATGTCCCTTTCTTTATAGATAGGACCAAAGGGTCATTTCTTTTTTTCCCTTCGTGCCCTTCTGCTTCGTCTTCCTCGCGTCGCCCAGCTTCGGAGCTCCGCCGCCGCCGTCAACTACTGCACCAACCTTGGCCGCTGCATCACCCTGAGCGTACCAAAGCATCGCGGCGACCTTTCGCGTCTTCCTCAGCTCTGGTAAGTCTTCTATCTTTTTTATTATAGATCTGTTCTAGGGTTTCCATGCTCTCTAGTGTTCATCGCCTGCTCCTTTCTCATATGCTAGATCTTTAGACGAGTCTGTGAATCTTTGCTTTTGTGTAGCAGTAGTTTTTACCCTCTGTCTTCACTTTCGCATATTAAGACCATAGATCCTATCCGTAGCGATGGCTCATGGATTCGGCACTGCTCCTTTCGGGCCTTGAATTTTTATCTCTTTTATGAACATATTCCAGATCCAACACTGTAGTATAATATTGTGAAACCTGTTTTTGCATACTTACTCATCTGCAATCTCGATTGTTTCAATGTTTAGACCAGGCGGTTTAACTTTGTAGAAAAATTGCCAAACCGGTATATACCATTAGTCCCCTTGTTGAACCGCCAGATGCTGTTGCCTCATAAAACTCCGGTTTAGATAGAGCTGTCTCCGGTTTAACATTGTACATACCAGTGTACTTTAATCAATGCATTCTTGAACCGGAATCACCTATCTTGTAGATTTCATCGTGGCCAAGCAAGTATATGAGTGCAACTAGGTTCCTTCTCGCGTCACAGAGACTCAACTGAACAATTTAGTCCTGATCAGCGCCTTAGGCAGCAAAAATACCATCCATTGGAGGGTCCCTGGCAAAGAATGCCTTCCCACACCTCAAGAAGGAGAGGTCGTCGTTTTCGTAGATCACTTAGCCCGGGGCTTTAAGCCGCCCGGTTCTAAATTTTACCGGGATGTTTTGGCCAAATTTCAGCTCCGCCCACAAGACACTGGCCCAACTCTGTTACAAATATGTGTCACTTCCAAGTGCTCTGTCAGGTGTTCTTTCAAGAGGAGCCCACAGTTGAGTTGTTCAGAGACTCCTTCCATCTAAACCGTCGTACTGAGTTTACTGACGGTTCCAATACGGAATTGGGTGGTGTGGCGATTCAGAAAAGGAAAGAGGTCACATACCCTCACGCCAAACTGCACAGCCACCCCAAAGAGTGGAATCAAACATGGTTCTATTGTAAAGACACCTCCCGTGCTGGTGAAAATCCTTTGCCTGGCTTTCGTCCGGAGCGGCTTAGCAATACACACCCCTTTCCGCAAAGGTTGACTGCCAAGGAGAGAAGCAAATACGCTCCTCAACTGTCCAAGCTCAGAGCCTTCATGGCCAACGGTTTAACAGGGGTTGATCTCGCTCGCTGTTGGATATCATGGAGCATACTGCCCCTTAGTCAGCGCTCCGGTTTGATGTGCGAGTATACTGGCAGTGTTGATGACCCACTGCGAAATGCTAACATCCAGCTCACCGACGAAGAAATCACAGAGGCTACGAATAAAATGCTGAATGAACTGGAACACATCTGTGCTCGAACCGGCCTTCTCCCCTTCTATGCCACCAACAGACCGCCAGCTGTAAGAGTTTGATTTTTCTTTTTACTGAACCTGTTATTGATATATCTGGTCATTATTTGATATCAATGTCTGTTTAAATAGGGCAATGATCCGTTTTGGTGCAAGAAACTTTCACAGGAGAAGCCAGAAAAAACAGATAAATCAGAAAGACCAACCCGGCCAAAGACTAAAGTTGTGAAACGGCCTGCTCATAAGAAGAAAACCACAGCATCTTCTGATCCGGCCCCCGATGATGATGTGGGTAATCCGGACCTTGAGGTAGAGCTTGACTCACTTGGCTTATTTTTCATGCACCTTATTGATGATGATATTTGTCAGGATGATGCCGAAGCCAGCCATGCTGATGCTGCAGAGGTAATTACTCTCTCTTCCGATTCAAACCCTTTGCCTTCACTAAAAATCCGTCAGGCAAATCGGAAGGTTAAATTTTCTCATCCTCTTGCTTACTTGGATCCCAAATTTCTTATGAAGACCCAACAGCACGAAGCTCGTCGCACAACCCGGCACAGCGACCAGGTAGTTACCTCCGCCGGTTTACCAAACAGTCCGGTTCGGAAACGCCGTTTAGAGGACTCTAATTTGCTTGTCAGTTCTTGTCCTAAAGCGGGCTGTTTTCGTCAACCTCTTAATCCATCTGACTC
The DNA here is from genome assembly GCF_056163025.1 of Triticum urartu. Taxonomy (NCBI): domain Eukaryota; kingdom Viridiplantae; phylum Streptophyta; class Magnoliopsida; order Poales; family Poaceae; genus Triticum; species Triticum urartu. Next base: position 7,616,702 of record NC_141878.1, on the reverse strand, counting down.
CGATTATCAGGTTACTTCCCACTCATCGTCTGGTGAGTCATCGGCTACTTAGCTGCCACCGCTCAAAACGGTGCTTGGGTAAGCTATACTTATCATAATATTTCTAGTACCTCACCTTGGAACATATGCTGTATTTGACTTTGTTATTCCTTTCAGGGCCAAGCCTAGGCCGAGCAAGAAGGCTCGCCTGGATAAAGCGGCCGAGGAGGACGCCGTCCCTGAACCGGGTAAAACACCAGATCTTGAAGCGGCTATTCCTGAAGATATACCCAATGATCCACCACAGCAGGATGACCATTTTATTGCTGAAGAAATGCCTATTGACACCTCAAGCTCTGTCAACCAGCCCACATGCCCCATCCGGTTTGGGAGATCCACCAGTCCATCCCAGCCTGCTGACAAACCGACTGCGCCAGTGCAAACCGGTGATGCTAAGGATGATGAAGTTGTAATTACTGGCATTGGCCGTACAGAGCCCAGCAATCCTGTTGTTTTATCCAAGCATCCCGCCAAAGAAGAATTTGCTGCCACGGGCAAAGGCAAGTGGAATGTTGACTTGGCGACCTATGCTGCTCTGAATGCCCAAGATCTTCATTCTGGCTACCTGAACCGGCTGTATACCAGCCGTGATTATGAAGCTGGTCTGGTGAATATGATGAAAGAAAAATTTGAGGTAACTTTCATGTACTTTTTCCTGCTTGGATATTTCAATCTTGTTAACTCTCCTAGCCCCCAAGGGCCGGTTTAGAATCTTCATTCAAACCGGGACTTGCTAATATAAGTCCCAATGCTTCGGAATTCGCTGATGTAGCCCCCAAGGGCCGGTTCAACTTAGTGTAGTTAAACCGGAACTTTAAGTAATTGAGATCGCATCATCAGAATTTATTCGAGCAAATAGCCATTAGCCCCCAAGTGCCAAGTTGAATACTTGTATTGATCTTGGGACTTTACAATCAAGTGAAATATGAAGATCAAATAGGCATTAGCCCCCAAGTGCCAAGTGCATAACTTGTTATGTGGTTGGTGCTTCAATTCTTGCACTGCTTGCTGAATCATATAACTGTCTGTATGCAGGCTGAGCTGAAGATAAAAGAAAACCAAGTCGCCGATCTCCAAGAAAATCTGAAGTCCCAACAGATTGAAACCTCAAAAGGAAAAGAGGAGTTGACCAGCGCCTTAAGCATCATGGAACAGCTTAAGAAGGATTTCAAGAAGGAGCGGGCGGATTGGGCCACTGAAAAATCCGCATTAACCAAACGAGCAGAAGATGCAGAGGCTGCACTGAAACCGCTGGTGGACGAACTGACGAGCATAAAGTAGCACGTGCATGCCATGACCGCTGCTATCTTTGGTAAGCTGGTTTGATTTCTGGATTGATTCGGCCGTCTTATAGAGCTGCCGGTTTGTTAACCCTTTGTAATATTTCAGGGACACACATTGGTCACTTGGGGTCAGATGTGCGGAAGAAATTGAAAGCCGCCTACACATTGATCGAACAACTGTACACTGGTGCACAGCGGATCATCTCTACTGCGTCCCACAACAATTCGGCGCCCACTTTGATTTAGGACACTCTGAAGAGATTGTCGATACTTCCTGCCCGGGTTGAAGAGCTGAAGAAATCTGCTGCTCAAACCGGTGCGATCAATGCCTTAATCCGGGCAAAAGCTTGGGTGCCACATTTTGATCCTGTTGAAGCGGCTCAGGGCTATCCCAGCTTGAAGGAAGACGGGTCAGAGTTTAGTGAAGCGGATCTGCAAGCAATAAACTGGGAGGTGCGTCCGCTAGCTTGTTGATTGGTTGAAGAAGCAGACTTGTTTCATTATCAAGCCCAATATGATAAGCGAGTAGTTGCACCCATTCCTGAAGCGGAAAATCTTATCCCTCCAATCCGTAAGCATACTTACGCTCCCGATATTGAACCGTCGTTGCTGATCCATGATGAAGCTATCTTTCAAGCATTAATGGGAATCGACTGGACAACTGTTGATTTCCAGCCGCTGGGTAGGGAAGCTGAAGTTGAAGCAGCACGGGATGACCCACAACCATCAGACCAGGCTGGTGACCAAGCTTGAACCGGAATCCGGTTTAAACTGCTTCTCCTTTGCGAAAAAACAATAATCTTATTTTAGGCACCGTGTTGCCTTGTAATAGGCTAGCCGATACTCTTGATTTTGATATGCCTTCGTGCATAATTACTGCAACTTGTTCTTCCTTTGGGTGATGAACTTTCCAAAGTATTTTCAGGAGGAGTATGATGTCTGCATATATGAAATCAAAATATCTGAAATTTAAGCATATGATCAAATCTTTGAGATACATAATACCTGCCATCGTTGGGCACGAAGTTGGCTTGGCCAATCATGAAGCGTAGGTTTATAAACCCACACTGTTGGAGGAGATAGCTGCTCCTGTATATATATAATGCCGGTTTACCATGTAAACCGTGTCGGGTTATAATAAAACACCGTGTTACTCCGTAATAGGATGTTAATAAAAAATCAAACCGGGCAAATAGTCTCCGGATTAAAAATGGACCGTGTTCCGTCAATTGACAGTTTGAACCGGCTTAAAACTTTGTCGGTTTAAAAACGCAACAAATAGAAAGAAATATCTATCAAAGAAAATTGTGAAGCAAAGGCAATGATAAAACCGTTTGCAAAAAGAGGCTTTATTTGAGCCGATCAGATGGCGTTACCATGGTCGGACACGACCAAGCTCCCGATAGGTGTAGCTATGGTTCAAGTCATCCAGGTCCCCAAATGAAACCGTGGCATTTATGCCGATCAAGAGGCGTGGCAATGGTTCGGGTTCGACCAAGCCCCCAAGTGATTCTGTGGCCTTAGGCCGATCAAGAGGCGTGACTGGTTCAGACGTGACCAAGTCCCCAAGTGATCTGGTGGCTCTCGCCTATCAAGAGGTGTTGCATTGGTTCGGACATGACCAAGCCCCCAAGTGATATAACATGATGCTTTGAAAATCTAACTCAAGGGGTAAACCGGAGGCTGCTTTAGAACAACTCCGTGTAACTACACATGATGTAAAAGAACAGATACCCCGCTTTAGCTGAGGTTCTGGTTTATTATATTTAATCATAATATATACATCGTCGTAATATGTACATAAGTAGAGCCAATGGCTCAAGTATAGTAAGGCCGAAGATGAGCTATGTTCCACGGCCTGTTGGTCTCCTCCTCTGATGTACGTGAGTCTTTATGCTCTCGAATATCAATCAGATAGTATGACCCGTTGTGCAGATTCTTGCTGACCACGAAAGGTCCCTCCCAAGGTGGGGATAGCTTATGCATATCAGTCTGATCTTGGATGAGCCGAAGCACCAAATCTCCTTCCTGAAAGGTTCTGGTTCTGACTCGGCGACTGTGATAACGACGAAGATCCTGTTGGTAAATCGCCGAGCGGGCGGCTGCTATGTCACGTTCTTCATCCAACAGGTCCAAAGCGTCTTGCCGTGCTGTCTCGTTTTCCACTTCAACATAAGCCGCCACACGAGGTGAGTCATGACTGATATCACTGGGGAGAACCGCCTCCGCTCCGTAGACCATAAAGAATGGTGCATATCTTGTTGATCTGTTGGGTGTAGTATTGATGCTCCATAACACAGATGGTAACTCTTCTACCCAACAACCCGGTGTTCTCTGCAAAGGAACCATAAGCTAGGGCTTAATGCCTCTCAGGATCTCTTGATTAGCCCTTTCTGCTGACCATTGGACTGTGGGTGTGCCACTGATGAAACGTCAAGCCGGATGTGCTCCCGTTCGCAGAACTCCTTCATCGCACCCTTGGACAAATTGGTACCATTATCTGTGATGATACTGTGTGGAAAGCCAAACCGGAAAATCACTTTTTTGATGAACTGAACTACCGTGGCCGCATCACACTTGCTAACAGGTTCTGCCTCCATCCACTTTGTAAACTTGTCAACCGCCACCAAGAGGTGGGTCTTCTTATCTTTGGACCTTTTGAAAGGCCCAACCATATCCAGCCCCCAAGTCGCAAACGGCCAAGTAATTGGAATCATTCTCAATTCTTGAGCCGGCATGTGAGCACGTCTTGAAAACTTTTGGCAACCGTCACATCGTCTGACCAGATCCTCCGCATCAGCATGAGCAGTTAACCAATAGAAACCATGGCGGAACGCTTTAGCCACCAAAGATTTTGAACCGGCGTGGTGACCACAATCTCCTTCGTGGATCACACGCAAAATTTCACAGCCTTCTTCAGGAGAAACACAGCGTTGAAACGCCCCTAATACACTACAATGATGCAACTTGCCATTGACAATAGTCATGGACTTGGACCGTCGGATTATCTGTCGGGCCAGAGTCTCATTCTCTGGTAACTCGCCCCGGTTCATGTATGCCAGGTAAGGAAGCGTCCAATCCGGAATGACATGAAGAGCTGCCACCAATTGAGCCTCTGGATCAGGAATAGCCAAATCCGCTTCACCAGGGAGCTTGACTGACGGGTTGTGCAGCACATCCAGAAAAACATTGGGCGGGACCGGTTTGCGCTGAGAGCCCAGCCGGCTTAAAGCGTCTGCCGTTTCATTCTTCCGTCGGTCCACGTGGTCCACCTGATAGCCTTTAAAGTGACCTGCAACAATATCCACCTCACGATGATATGCTGCCATGAGTGGGTCCTTGGAGTCCCAAGTGCCAGATACTTGTTGAGCCATGAGGTCCGAGTCACCGAAGCACTTAACTCGACTTAGATTCATCTCCTTAGCCTTCCGGAGACCATGGTGCAAGGCTTCATACTCAGCTGCATTGTTAGTACAAGGGAACATTAAGCAGAGAATGTAACAAAACTTATCACCTCGTGGGGAAGTTAATACGACTCCAGACTCACAACCCATATAACAAGCTACACCAAGTAAGAAGTGTAGAACAATTAGCTCATAGGGACCACCATTCCGCTACTACGGGAATCGCTTTTGCTTTCTTTTCCTCTGGCTACTAAGCTTGCTAGAACAGCTCGTTTTTTATCAGAAGCTTGTGATTTAGTTTTTGATGCAGCAAGTCCCCGAGCCTTCCAATTGCCTGGATCCGTCAAAATGGATGGTCCAATATGTGTGATCCGGCTTTTCTTCAGGTGCTTGCAGTTCCGTCCAATCATTGATGAAATCAACAAGTGCTTGAGACTTAACCGCCGTCTGAGGCACATACTTCAACCCGTGCGGCCCAAGCTCTATAGCCCACTTGGCAATCCGGCCAGTCGCTTCCCGGTTCTGGATGATATCCCCCAAGGGAGCAGAACTGACCACCATAATGGGGTGCCCTTGGAAGTATTGCTTAAGCTTCCAGCTTGCCATAAAAACTCCATATACCAGCTTCTGCCAATGCGGATACCTTTGCTTGGACTCAATGAGTACCTCGCTGATATAATAGACCGGACGTTGAACCGGATGCTCCTTACCTGCCTCTTTTCGCTCCACCACAATAGCCACACTAACCGCACGAGCATTAGCAGCCACATATAGCAGCAACGGCTCCTTGTCAATGGGAGCAGCGAGCACAGGCGGATTGGCCAATTGCCGCTTTAAGTCCTCAAATGCTTTATCAGCAGCAGAACTCCAGACGAATTGATCTGTCTTCTTCAACATCTGATACAAAGGGATTGCCTTCTCACCAAGGCGGCTGATAAACCGGCTTAACGCGGCAATCCAGCCTGCCAGGCGTTGAACATCATTGATACACTTCGGTTTAGCCAGGGAGGTGATGGCTGTGATCTTCTCTGGATTAGCCTCGATTCCACTGTTGGACACCAGAAAACCCAATAACTTGCCTGCCGGTACACCAAAGACACACTTGGCCGGATTAAGCATCATCTTGTACGTCCTCAGGTTATCAAAGGTTTCCTTCAAGTCGTAAACCAGAGTCTCCTTCTCCTTGGACGCAGGCAGCTAAGTCCACTATCGACATAGGCTACTTACATGTATCCTTGAAATTACTGATAAACCGGGCTCGTAATTGGGCCCATGAACTGATAGAATTGGCCGGTAAGCTTTTTAGCCAAGTACGGGCCATTCCTTCTAGCATCATGGTGAAATATTTCGCACATGCCGCATCATCCACATCAAGCATCTCCAGGGCCATCTCATAGCTCTCCACCCATGTCTCTGGAGGTTGATCCGTCGTGTAATTTGGTACCTTGTGCGGGCCTTTGAATTCTTTGGGCAGGCGCACATTGCGTAAAGCGGGGACAAGGCAAGGTCTAGAAGTAACACCAGGTTCGACCGAGATAGTTGGACGAACCGGCGTAAGCTGCCGAGCCTGATACTGTGCGGTTAACTCGGCCTCCCTGCGCGCTCGGGCCCGGTCCACCACTTCCTGAGCGTTATCAGCACCACCCGCCGGGTTGTTGCCGCGGGGTGCTCCACGTCGCTCATTACTTGACACTGCCGGTTCATCCATATGCCTGCTATAGCTCCGGCTTGGACGAGGGGTCGAGTGGATCCGGTCGCGGCTGTACGAGTATGCTTCCTGTTGGACCAAAGCTGTCCTAAGAAGCTCATTGACCCGTCGCGTCTCTACCGCCTGCGGCGAGTCACCTTCAATTGGAATGGCCTCCAGCCGTGTAGCAGCGGCGACGAGATTGTCCATCGGGTTGGAGTAGTGACCCGGAGGTGTTGAAATAGCCTGAGGTATAACAGTGTTTTGAGGAGGCAGATCCATCCGACGGGGCTGAACAGGCGCGCCGGTCCCAGGAGCTTCCGCCCGGTTTACCTCCAGCGGATTACTGGTTCCTTCTCCTGGGGTATTGAAAAGGTCTCTGGCCTCGAAAACCGAAGGCAAACGGGATTGGTACTTCCTCTTATGACTTCATGTGACGCGTTCTGGTCCAACATGAGCATGTAGGCTTGTGCGTCTAAAGCGGCCCGCTCTGCGGTCGTCCTGGCATTCTCAGCTATCAGGTCCGCCTTGGCCTGGGTGATCTGTTCCCTCACCTTTGCAATCTCCGTGTTGTGGACTTCCTGATCCGACGGGTTAGCTTCTGCCATAAGCACAGCCAATGCATCAAATAGATCTGATAGAACTTGAGCTGGCGGGCGTACAGAGCCTCCTGCCCCGGCAGCCGTCGCCGCTACTGAACCGGAGGTTATTGGCGCAGCGGTCGAAGAATGAAGTGCTGCTTGTGTGCCGGCCACGAATATTCCAACTCGGTTGGGTAGATCAGAGGGGTCCGGAATACTGTCGCCATCGGAACAGCCCCCAATCCGGCCATCTTGTAGCTGATATAGAGATTCGGTTTCTCCGGTTGATGACTCGTCGCCGGAATAAACGACGGTCTCGCCGCGAGATTCCGATCCATCCTCATAACTTCCTCCATGGATAACTCCCACGAAGGCACGCTTCACGGCCGGTTTAACCCGGGCAGATCGCGCACGCTGAGCCGTTTTGATGGGGTCGGTGCAGGTGTCCGGCTCAGGGCCCGGTTCACCGATCTTGCCGATGAAAACGTGTATGCCACCAAAGGGGACCCGGTACCCGTACTCAACTGAGCCGGCCTCGGGGCCCCAGCCTGCATCGTCGATGTAGAGCTTGCCGCGACGACTCTTAGTCATCCGGCCCACAGCGTAGCCCTCGAGTCCTTCAAAGCGGCCCTCCAAGAACTTGAAACCATCATGCGATAGCCAGATCACTTGAGGACGAAAAAGAGAAGAGGGACAGACCAGCATCTAGACCTCGGCAAGCCAGTATTGTCGGGGGCTGCAAGAGCAAAGATTCACCCACGGCAAACCAGAGTTGCCGGGGGCTACAGCTTCAGATAAGTTCTTCATCCCTTATCATGCATTCCCTTATGGACTAAGGTATGTGAAACCTCATTTTTTTCCTAAAAACTACCGTGCTCCCCTAACTCTAGGCCCTAGGGCTCGTTCCTGGGGCCAGGTTTGGTAGTAGTCGCGGCAGCGAGAGGATGAAACAAGGAGCCTGAACCCACCTCATCCCTGCCTCCGCCAAAGGTGTGAGAAAGGTCGAGCGAAGTGGGAGTACGGCAAGGCCTGTTGCTGGGCAAGGAAATGTTTATCTTAAGGATATCAAGGATTTACTCCTTGTCATGGGTTCTACCCACAAACAAATGACCCGGCAAGCATCCCTTTTTCATTAAAAACATTCCACTCAGGTACAGTCCATCGGGAATGAAAAACATGAATGATGGGATTACAAGTTTTAAATTCAGCTAAGGCCCGAAGGCTTACAAACTAAAAAGAGATAAGGTGCCCGTAATCCCTTTCTTGTCCCTCTCCTCAGGAGGCAGGTCAAGGGGGTGAAAAGGGCAAAAGGGGCGCCTAGGTGAGCTACGGGTGGCAGAAGACACCAAGAGAACATCTTGGTGGCCGTCCGAAGGCTGGATGGTGATGGCGGCGCCGGAAGCAGAGCTCGAAGATGAGGCGGCAGGACGTCAGCACGCGTCGAAGGCGTCGGTGCCCGCGTACTCCGACTTGACGGCCTTGCCGCCCACCCTCTTCCTCTTCCGCAGCCTCCCAACGCCAGCCGCCCAAGGAGACGGCCCCGAGAAGTTCAGGGAGCCGGCGACGCGGATGATGGGGTCGCCGGTGCTGCGTGGAGCAGCACCCGACCCCTAATCGGACCCGTCATCCTGCCGCCTACTACCCTCGTCATCGCTGCCACTGTCCTCCTCGTCACTCCTGCCCGAGGAGGAGTCTTCACTATTAGAAGAGCTCTCCACGCAGCACCTTGCACGGGTCCCAAAGCACCCGAAGACCTTGACGGAGAGAAGGCCACCCTCCATCAGCTTAAAATGGAGAGTGAGCCCCTCCGTCAAGCGGTGGATGTGGGCAAACGTCTTCCATCCCCGACGGAGATACATCACATGAGGGGCGGGGAAATCGACGCGGGCCCGCATGCCACTGATCGCACAGCCCCTCATGTGCAGCCACAACAACTCCGGTTGATCCAGCTCCATCTCCCGCGCAAATGGAGTCGGGAGACGAAGGCGATGGCGAGGCAGCCGGCGTAGCCTGACGAAGAACTCGCAAGGGTCATCCCCAACGTGGCCCTCCATGGGGGGAAGAACTACTGGTGGAGGCGAGGTCGGCGCGCCACCCAGTCCTCCTCTTCCCCGAGTGCCTTGGCCTCCCCACGGCCTCGCCCCCTCCCCCTTCCCCTCGCGGCTGGCTCTGCCACCGCTGGTGCAGGAGAAGGAGGGACGCGTTATCGAGCGGTGACCCTCGCCACCACCGTTGAAGGACCAGGATTCCCTCTCTCCATGACGGATGGAAGGGGGGAGCAGAAGCTGAAGGAAGGAGGAGATGAAGGAATGCGGGACGCCATGCCCCCCTCCCGCTCTTTATAAAGGAATGGGGTGGGAGCTCGACCGCCCTGCTCAGCCAATCAAGACGCGGAAGGCGCAGGGAACTGGGACCGACCCGCCGCCCCAGCCCGCGGCGACCTGGTTTCCCACCTCCACCGTTCACCACCCCAAGCGCATGAGAGCCACGTAGCAGGCGTGCAGGACCGAGGCGACGGGTGAGCCGACCTCTCCCCACCCCATGATCGTGGGGAGTGGACGCCTTGAAGACCACGCCTCGGCCCCGTTCAGTAAATGGGCCGCGCCTCCACGCCTCCCTCCCTTTATGGGGAAGGCGCAAACCGCCCCTTTTACTACGACGTGACGCATGCATGCAGAGCTCAGCCCCACGCATGCCTCCCACGTCACACACGCCTCCCCACGCGCTGCCACGCGTGGGAAGCATGGGTAGCACAGCGCGCGAAGAGACTTACCGCGGTAAAAACCGCACCGTCTGCCCGCACACAGTTTTTGGGCCTAGCCCAACGACACAATTGCGCTTACGTGTGGCCCAGGCCCGGGGGCTCCTGTCGGTGTACAAAAAGAGGGGTACACTTTTTGTACCCCTATAACTGTGCACGGGCAGTCTGAGCCGCGGGCACCACCACACTGAGCAAGGCAAGGGAGGTGAGCCAAGGTAAGGCCGAAGCTCAGGAGAAGCAGAACGACACCAAGACCAAGATCACAAAGAGCGAAGGGGACAGAGCGGACCCCCCCCCCCCGGCAAGATCCTTGCCGGGAGGCGGTTTTAGCAAACCCGACAAGACCCTTGCCGTGGCAGCTCGCCCCACACCTACGAAGTGAGTCACCCTTGAGTCCACTGCCCCCATGGGGCAAGCATTCGGGAGACATCCCCATGGTGGCATGCAGATCTTTGTGAAGACATTCAAGATCAGATACACCCTTTAGAAGATGATGATCCTTGGCAGGATCCCAGCCAAGGAGGACCACAAGGCCCCTGGCAAGAGCCTTGCCAGGGATGAGAGTAGGCGCCATAGCAAGACCCTTGCTGGGGCCCCGGCAAGGCCCTTTCCAAGAACACCCGTAGGTCCACCATCAGGCCCACGCCAGTCAAACCTCCACCGCCGTTCGCATGCAGCTGCCGACCCAAACCAGCTGGGCAGGCACCTACGTGGCGGCATGCAGATCTTCGTGGAGACCCACCACTGCGCCACCTCAGCTGCCTGCCTGCCTACATGGCACCACGAGCGCCGCTGGCCAGGGCGCGTGTCGACACGAGAGGGAGCGGCGACGGACGAGACAGGGCTCTCCCCCGTCCCTGATAAATCAAGGACACCTGGGCAAGACGCATTAAATGCGCCTTGTCATGTAATGCGAGGGATAACCTCACATCACTGTTCCCTTTCCACCGCCTGCGTGCCACTGTGGCAACCCCTTTCCTATAAAAGGAGGCCCGAGGCGACCAGGAGGAGGATTCGGCTTTTTGGAGCTCCTCACGCCCCATAGCTAGCTCAAGAACACAGATATACAATCCACCAAAGCAGGAGTAGGGTTTTACGCATCCCCGCGGCCCGAACCTGGATAAACGAACTGTGTGCTATCTGTTTGATCCGCTCTTCTCACGACCCCGCGCCCCGCAACCGTAGTAGGGATTCTTGTGATCCCATAGGTTTCTTTCCCACCGACAGTATGCCCAAGGCACCACAAGGTAATATTCAAGGACAACCAAAAGCCTAAGCTTGGGGATGCCCCGGAAGGCATCCCCTCTTTCGTCTTCGTTCATCGGTAACTTTACTTGGAGCTATATTTTTATTCACCACATGATATGTGTTTTGATTGGAGAGTCATTTTATTTTGTTAGTATTTGCTTGCTGTTATTTATAATAATATTTTGCATCTCTAGTTTCAATAAAAATGTCAAGGATAGCCTTTACCATGCTTATTTTGCAAGTATACATGTTGCTGTTTCAAAACAGAAAGTTCACCGCTGTTGCAAAAATTCCCTAGAAAAGTCAGAATGTGATAAAATGTTGAAACCTTTTGCATAATAAGCTCTGATAAAGTTTCTACAGTGGGATCTTTCTTTCATAATGTTTGGAGTTAGGGAAGTATGATGATTCTTGCATTCTTTTACAGTGTACTGTTTTGGCAGATTGCTGTTATGTTTGCATTGTTTGTATATGTTTGCTTGTTTAATGATTCTATTTGAGGATAGGAGTATTAAATATGCAAAGGCATTTAGTATGCAATGTTTAAAAATAATTTTAGTGATTTGTTACAGTAGAAAATGATAAGGTTTTTGCATTGTTTTATACTAACTTATTTCACGAGTTCTTGTTGAGTTTGGTGTGGATGAAGCTTTCGGGATTTAGGAAACCGTGATATGAGAGGAATTAAGGAGACACAAACGCTCAAGCTTGGGGATGCCCAAGGCACCCCAAGATAATATTACAAGGGGTCTCAAGCATCTAAGCTTGGGGATGCCCCGGTAGGCATCCCACCTTTCTTCTTCAACAATTATCGGTTAGTATCGGTTGAGCCTAAGTTTTTGCTTCTTCACATGATGAGTGCTATCCTTGAAATGTCGTTTTATTATGTTTTTGCTTGCTGTTTGATTAATATCCCAAGATCTGAAATTCTTAAATGAGAGAGAGTCTTCACATAGCTACATAATTATTTAATTACTCATTGATCTTCACTTATATCTTTCTGGAGTAGTTTGTCATTTACTCGTGTGCTTCACTTATATCCTATGAGTAAATGGTTGAATGATTTGAATGTCATAAATCTGAAATTATATATGTTTGATATGCCTTTCCCATGGGGAGTAATGCCTTCACATATAAGAAGTAGAGGTGGTAAATTTTTTGAAGGTTAGCAAACATTGTATTCGTCACTTGAACAATTCATGAAAGAATATTGAAGGAAGAGATATTTCACATGTAAATATACTATCTTGGACATATTCTATGATTGTGAGCCCCATTAATTATTTCAAACCTGAGCAAATTAGTTGATGTTGGACAAGGAAGACAACATAATGAATTATGCTTGGGTATATTTGTATAGAAGTTATATTGTTATGGATCCTCTAACATGTGGTGCTTGCTATTTAGAATCCTTTGCTACCCAAAATATCTGTACTAAGCGGGAATACTGCTCGTGCATCCAAATTCCTAGAACCAAGTTTCTTCCATGAGTGCCCACCATATCTACCTATATGCGGTATTTACCTGCCGTTCCAAGTAAATTTGCATGTGCCAAACTCTAAACCTTCAAATAATAATCGGTTTTGTATGCCCAAATCGCTCATGTAGCGACTAGGGGCTGTCAGTATCTTCCATGCTAGGTGGGTTATTCTCACGATGAGTGGACTCCGCTCATCATTCACAAGAAAATGGCTGGTAACTGGGATGCCCAGTCCTATGATCAAAGGATCAAAAACAAAATCCCAAACAATTTAAACAAAACTCCCCCAGGAATATTGATAGTTGGACGGCACCCGTTGTTTTGGACAAGCCGTGGAGTGTGATTGTTTGTGGAGGGGAGTAAAATCTTTACCTTTCTGTTTGGGAACTGCCTATAACGTATCTAGTATGGAAGATATTGGGAACTCTTTGTCGTTATGTTGACAATGAATGCATACCTCTCAAAATTATTTTCATCTATGTTTTTGCTTCAAGCTTTGGCACCTCTGCAAATCCCTGCTTCCCTCTACGAAGGGCCTATCTTTTACTTTTATCTAAGATTCAGTAGTATTCCTTCTCATTCCAACCTACTCTTTAGTTGGCAAGCATCATGTGATGGAAAGATAAAAGGTTGGGAGGCGAAACATTAAGCATATATGGACGTTCAAATATATTTGAGCATGAATTATTACTCTTGACATTACCCTTGAGGTAAAAGGTTGGGAGGCGAAACATTAAGCCCCTATCTTTCTCTGTGTTCGATGAATACTGTTTGTTCTAAAAATATGCTTTGAGTGGTAGCAATCATAGAAGACTAAATGATAGTTGAGTATGTGAAGTTTGCTGAACCAAAGCTTGGACATAGACTCTTCCTGAAAATAATATGAATTGTAATTGATGACTAATAACACGGTTTGTTAGTTCTCAAAAAGTTTATGATCTATACTTTAACATGTGAATAGTTTGTTACTTGATCATGAAAAGTTCTATGGGATAAGCTACTGTTATGACATATAATGATGCTAGAAAAGGTGATTGAAATTATCATTGATCAAACTTATGCACCTGCTAGCATTCACACTTCATAAATTATTTCTTTTATCATTTACCTACTCGACGACGAGCAGGAATTAAGCTTGGGGATGCTGATACGTCTCCAGCGTATCTATAATTTATGAAGTATTCATGCTATTATATTATCCATATTGGATGTTTAATGGGCTTTACTATGCATTTCTATATTACTTTTGGGACTAACCTATTGACCCAGAGCCCAGTGCCAGTTTCTGTCTTTCCGTTGTTTCAGTGTTTCACGGAAAAGGAATGTCAAACAGAGTCCAAACGGAATGAAACCTTCGGAAAAGTTATTAATGGAAAGAAAGCAATACATGAGACTTGGAGTGCACGTCAGGAGATCAATGAGGAGAGGACGAGGCTGGGGGGCGCGCCCACCCCCCTGGGCATGCCCTCCACCCTCGTGGTCCCCTCGTGGCTCACCTTTCCGACTTCTTTCGCGTATATATTCCCATATACCCTAAAACCTTCGGGGAGCAGAATACATCGGGAGTTCCGCCGCCGCAAGCCTCTATAGCCACCAAAAACCAATCGGGACCCTGTTCCGGCACCCTGCTGAAGGGGGAACCCTCACTGGTGGCCATATTCATCTTCCCGGCGCTCTTCATGACGAGGATGGAGTAGTTCATCCTCGGGGCTGAGGGTATGTACCAGTAGCTATGTGTTTGATCTCTCCCTCTCTCTCTTTCTCTCGTGTTCTTGAGGTGATACGATCTTGATGTATCGCGAGCTTTGCTATTATAGCTGGATCCTATGATGTTTCTCCCCCTCTACTCTCTTGTAATGGATTGAGTTTTCCCTTTGAAGTTATCTTATCCGATTGAGTCTTTAATGATTTGAGAACACTTGATGTCTATCTTGCGTGGGATAACCGTGGTGACAATGGGTTATTCTATTGATTCAGTTGATGTATGTTTTGGTGATCAACTTGCGGGTTCCGCCCATGAACCTATGCATAGGGGTTGGCACACGTTTTCGTCTTGACTCTCTGGTAGAAACTTTGGGGCACTCTTTGAGGTTCTATGTGTTGGTTGAATAGATGAATCTGAGATTGTGTGATGCATATCGTATAATCATGCCCACGGATCCTTGAGGTGACATTGGAGTATCTAGGTGACATTAGGGTTTTGGTTGATGTGTGTTTTAAGGTGTTATTTTACTACGAACTCTAGGGCTATTTGTGACACTTATAGGAATAGCCCAATGGATTGATCGGAAAGAATAACTTTGAGGTGGTTTCGTACCCTACCATAATCTCTTCGTTTGTTCTCCGCTATCAAGGACTTTGGAGTGACTCTTTGTTGCATGTTGAGTGATATTTATATGATCCAATTATGTTATTATTGTTGAGAGAACTTGCACTAGTGAAATTATGAACCCTAGGCCTTGTTTCTTAGCGTTGCAATATCGTTTGTGCTCACTTTTATAAGTAGTTACTTTGCTGTTTTTATATTTTCGGATTACGAAAACATATATCTACCATCCATATTGCAGTTGTATCACCATCTCTTCGCCGAACTGGTGCACCTATACAATTTACCATTGTATTGGGTGTGTTGTGGACACAAGAGAGTCTTTGTTATTTGGTTGCAGGGTTGTTTGAGAGAGACCATCTTCATCCTACACCTCCCACGGATTGATAAACTTTAGGTCATCCACTTGAGGGAAATTTACTACTGTCCTACAAACCTCTGCACTTGGAGGCCCAACAATGTCTACAAGGAGAAGGTTGCGTAGTACACATCAGGGGGGCACACCCCGGAGCCGCGTGCTGGGTGCCTGCGCCTGCCACCACGCTTCCACAACCGTAGGAGGGCCCGCCGCAACACCTAGCAGCATTGCTACCCCGCAGGTACACCATCCCGTCTAACGGTGACACAGACGACCGCCGGGTCTAGCCCTTTTACTTTCGCCGGACGGGTTTGACCAGTGGACCTTTTCACTTGGTTGTCATAGCCCAGCCCATAGCTACACCCCAACACAGTCCCGGCCCAACCCAACCCAAGATTCCCTCCTTGTCGGCCCGACGTGGCCGTTTCCCCTCTCCGGGACACGGCGGCAGCGACGCCCATGAGGGGGTCACACCCCGGGTGCCTGCGCCTCCCACCACGCTTCCACAACCGTAGGAGGTACCCCGTCCTGTCTAACCTCTCCGTGACACGATGGAAGCAAGGCCTGTGAAGATACGAAGGCTGAAGACAATACCCGTGTCCGGATTGGACTCTACTTGGTGTGGAAGGCAAGCTAGGTGACCTATTATGAAGATTTCCTCCTATGTAACCGACCTCATGTAACCCTAGATCTCTCCGATGTCTATATAAATTGGAGAGCATAGTCCGGATAGGACATAATCATTACCATATTCACATAGGATAGACTTCTAGGGTTTAGCCATTACGATCTCGTGGTAGATCAACTCTTGTAACACTCATATTCATCAAGATCAATCAAGCATGAAGTATGGTATTACCTCCATAGAGAGGGCCCGAACCTGGGTAAACATTATGTCCCCCATCTCCTGTTACAATCGATCCTAGATGCACAGTTCGGGACCCCCTAACACTACAAGAAATATGCTCAATTGTGACCTTCTAGCAATGACCGTGGAAGAAATCGTCATAAATCTATGACCATTTTGATCCAATTAGTCGTGGCCTGTTTAGGAGAGTCGAAACCATAAACCATAGTGACTATTTTGGTCAAAAAGCTCGTAATTTCCTTACACAAAATGGTCATAAGCAGACAACACTGGTCGACAACCTTATTTCTAGCTGATTACGACCAATCCAGATGGTCATGGTGTTGTAACATGGATGACTGGACGTCCACATCATCAATTTTACCAATGTGTCGTGTCATTTTGGCTTATGTGTCAGTTGTAGTGTTAGTCCGTCCATAGATTGACTTGTTCACTAAACTTGGTCTACATTTACAGACGGGGCCAACTAACACGGTGCAAATGACATGTGGGGCCCGTCCCACAAAGGTGAATAAAGTAGAAAAAGGCAAAAATTCACTTTGGCTCATAGGTGTATATGCACCCATTGTCTAAATACGTATTTTAAAATGTTGAAAAAATTCGAGAAAAAATCCCGCTTGTAAATCCGGACAATATATGTGTGTGCATCAAGTTTCGATGAAAAATGACATTTTTTTTGGCTTGTGTAAAAAAGACAATTCTCGATGCTTGATTACAGCTATTCACAAGCCATTTTAATCATTTTTAGACATGCAACGAAAAGTTCTAACCAAGCACTTGAAATTGTTAATTGTGTACAAAAAATTTGTGTCTCATGTATAAGAAAAATGTATACAGAAAATATACAATGTGTGTGAACAATGCGAAGGTTTTACATTTTTTTTTAATTTTTACGCCCATTTCAAAATGCGGTGAAAACGGCGGGAATGACCATTCCTAGCTAGTGGTAGAATCTTAGATTTTTTTTGGTGTTTCTCTAATTAAATAGATACTTTTGTACCTAGAAAATATTTTTGGAAAAAATAAAGAGCAAACTAGGAGGCAGTTGCAGTTCAAATTTGACCCGCTTCCTACTGAATCAGTGGAAATTTGTCTTTTTCACCAGAGATGGAACAAAGCTTTTGATACCCAACCATTTGGTCAATTGTGCATTAAATATGGCCTAGTATTTTATAAAAATGATTTGGTTCAATTTTGCAACAAATATATAGTAGGTTCTTCACAAAAAAACTCATTTTGGGTACTCGGAAAACGGAAAATGGCTCTTTTGTGCAATGAAAGCGAAAACCCCCCAAATCAACATTGTTTGTCATCCCAAGATACACACATGTGCACTCTATTGGTTCATTTTAGCAAACTATAAGTGGTTAATATGTTGAATGTTACCCTGAATTAGAGGGTGAAAATTATAAGAGAAACAAAAGAAAAAACAAAACTACCTTAGGCAACATTGTTTGTCGTTCCAATACGCACCCTTGTGCACAATATGAGATCATTCGAACAAACAATGCCATGAATGTGTCCATAAGGTGGATCATTTGGCTTGAAAGCCATGAATCTTCACACATGATAGCTCATTTGTGAGAACAATTTTTTTAAAGAATTGTCGTATTACAAGTTTATTATTTTCATGGTAACTTAGTCACATATAATGACACAATGCAAGGTTTTCCAATTTTTTTAATCTTTTTGAATTTTTTATGCCCGTTTCAAAATGTGGTCAAAACGGCGGGAATGACCGTTCCTATATAGTTGTTGAATCTTGTATTTTTTGGTTTTTCTGTTATTAAATAGATACTTTTGTACCTAAAAAAATAAAGAGAAAACTATGAGGCAGGTGCAGTTCAAATTTGACTCGCTTCTTGTTGACTATGAGGAAAATTTCCTTTTTCACGAGGGGTGGATCAAAACTTTTGACACCCAACCATTTTGTCAATTGTGCATTAAATATGTCCTAGTATTTTATAAAATTGATTTGTTCTAACAGTTGAACAATTATTTGGTAGGTTCTTCACAAAAAAAACCTCAGTTTGGGCACTCGAAAAATGTAAAATGATTTTTTCGTCCAAAGAAAATGGAAACTTCCTTAGAAAACATTGTTTGCCATTCCAATATGAACCCTTCTGCCCAATATGAGAACATTTAAACAAACTATGCCATGAATGTGTGCATAAGATTTATTATTTAGCTTGAAAGCCATTGATCTCCACACATGATAGCTCGTTTCTGAGAACACCTTTTTAAAATAATTATCGTAGTACAAGTTTATTATTTTTCCTGGTAACTTGGCCACATATAATGACAAAATGCGAAGTTTTCCCAATTTTTTGATATTTTGTTGAATATTTCATGCCCGTTTCAAAATGCGGTCAAAACAACAGGCATGACCATTCCTAGCTAGTGGTTGAATCTTGGAAAAGTTTTATTGTTTCTCTGATTAAATAGTTACTTTTGTACCTAAAAAAGTTTTTTGGAAAAAATAAATAACAAACTATGATGCAGCTATAGTTCAAATTTGAACCGTTTCCTATTGAATCGTCGGAAATTTATCTTTTTCACGAGAGGTGGATAAAAAATTTTCACACCCAACCATTGGTCAATTTTGCATTAGATATGTCCTAGTATTTTATAAAATTTATTTGGTACAATTTTGCAACAAATATTTGGTAGGTCCTTCACAAAAAACCTCATTTTGTGCACTCCAAAAATGGAAAATGATTTTTTCCCGCAAAGAAAATGAAAACCTCCTTAGGCAACATTGTTTTTCATTCCAACATGCACCCTTGTGCACAATATGAGGTCCTTTTAACGAACTATGCCATGAATGCTACCATAACATTGATCATTTGGTTTGAAAGTCATTGATCTTCACACATTGCTCATTTTGAATGCACTTTTTTAAAACAATTGCCGTATTACAAGTTTATTATTTTTTCTTGTGACTTGGTCACATATAATGACACAATGCGAAGGTTTTCCAATATTTTGGTTTTTTTTTGAATTTTTCATTCCCGTTTCAAAATGCTGTCAAAATGGCGGGCATGACCATTCCTCGCTAGTGGTTGAATCTTGGAAAAAACTTTTGGTGTTTCTCTAATGAAATAGATACTTTTGTACCTAGAAATATTTTTTGGAAAAAAACCATGAGCAAACTATGAGGCAGTTGTAGTTCAAATTTGACCCGCTTCCAGCTGAATCGACGAGAATTTGTGTAAATGACAAAAAATAGCTAGAAGGATCGGAAATGCATACAAATTGGTTATCATCCATAAAATGTGGTCTTTAAGTACAATTTTTAGTGACACAATTTTGCAAAGTAGTTTTGGTAGATGCTTCACAAAATCCCCTGTTTTAGCTCCAAGAAATAATTTTAAATACCTCATATTTCGAACCAATCAGGAGGCAGCCCACGGATCACCCCCACTGTACTCGATCTGAGCCGTTCACACCCTCCCGCAGTCCCTCGATCCAGCACCTATCCCTTGTTCCCTTAGTCACGAGCATGGCACACCCTTCTCCCTCCCTCGATCCAGATCCAATTACTCCATAGAAAGCACGGGCCGCCGCCTCCCTCACCGATCGCTGCTGCCTCCCTCGCCGATCGCCGCCACTGACCCCCGAGCCCTGACCCTCCGCTCCCTCTTCTCCCGTGTCCTCACCACCTACTTGGACCATCCCTTGAGGCCATATGGTTCTTTTTCGTGCTCCCCGTGGCTAGGGTTTCGGGGGAGGCGCTCACTACTTCAACACCACCGGCGACCACAACCACAACCACGGCCTCCACCTCCCCTCCCTGACCGTAGATCCACTCGATTCCTCTCCAATCCCGCTAGCTGGAGATCCGCTCGAGCTCCAATGGCTGGGTCAACTCCAATGGCCCCGGCGTCGGCGGCGATGAGGCGCCGAACGATCGCCCCGTGCGGCGGGCAGCGGTTCGCGCAGTGGCAAAGGAGATGCGTGCGTTTGCGCGCAAGCCCCCCCCCCCCCAGGAATCCTGTGTACACGGCCAAGATGACCACGCCGCTCGCAGCCCCGTATGGGCCATCCTCACTACCGTCCTCGCCTTAGAGTTCAGCATCGGTTAGTCTCTTCCCTTTATTTCTGAGCACTATCGATCGATGAAGGTGTTTGTGGTTGCTCAAATTAATGTTTGAATGTGCCAAATCTACTGCTATGTATAGGAACTAAAACCTACTGCTCTGAAGGTGCCAGCGTCGGTGAGGGAATTTATCAATGGTGTGTTCATTAGAGTATCTGCTGCTATGTTATTTGCAGCCAGAGAAGATATAAGTTCATTCCATTTTCTTAACGGTGTCACCCGTTTTAAGTTAGTGTACAGACAAACAAATTATAGGCATGCATGAGTAGTGCACGGACACATGTGAGTGTATCTTACCAGAGATTTACAAAGTATTTTTGCGTAATCATGCCTGAACATGCATGGTAAGAACAAAATCCTGATCGATTATAGAGAGAGCAAGTAGATACTCTCATCACTGAGAAAAAGCGTGTTTAGTTGAGAGTGTTCCATGGGAACCCTCAGTCGGTGTAGCAGCACAAACATGTATAATCAACTTCTCTGCACTAGCTGAGCTATTGTCTTACTGACTTCCAAGTCATAAACAATGTCAATAATGTTAATAAGTGCCAGCTGCAAATAATCTGCAAACACTACAGCACGCTTTCCCTCGTAGCAATGTCCTTTTATATTCATATAATCCTTACCTAATCAAATTGTCGTATCCCCGTATGCTAGAGGACGAGTTTAGTCAGGCCAGAAACAATGCAGAGCTACATAATTAAATAACCTGATTTGAACTGTGAGCATATGATGATTGTGTGGGTGCAAATAAATGGAAGTCAAAATGCTTTTGGTTGTGACTTACTATTCCTTAGCCTATATGCATGTCTTAGTTAAACTTGAAAATTATTGTTTTCTCCTATGATGTTATGTGATTCAGTAATAAATTAGTAGACTCGAATATTTCTTGTTTTGATTAGTCTTGTGGAAAATATGACCTTCATTGAATACTCTACTCTTTATATGTCGCTCAAGGGTTCCCCGTGGTAGCTTTTGTTCTTGTTTTTGTTCAATCTACATTTATATGTTAGTCTAGTTATTAGATTGATTTTAGAATGTTCATCCAACTTTTGTTGATCTAAGAAACATCTTACATGCTATAGAAGTCACATTAGCTAAACTTGGCTTGTAGTTGTCTCTATGAAAGTGGTTGCATTTTGATTTTTATCTATTGGTTTCCTGCAGTGGAATGCTCCTCACCTCGTAGGGAAGATGCGAACCAAGTGAATGCAAGTATTTTTTGGCAATGTCTAGCTCAATCTCACCTTTGAGAAAATGTAATATTTTTCCTCCGGAGTTTGTCTACACTATCCAAGTTGTATGCTACTACTGAGATCCCGTCAAGGTAATGCTCTTCCCCCACATCTTAATCTGCAAGAAAAGTATAAACAAGATTCAACTGAGCGGTCTTCATGGGGTTGCTTGTTCGTATGATTTGTTCATGTGCTTCATTTTGTAATTCCAGTCAAGTAAAGGCTAAAGAAACATGCTACCCTCAAACTGAAGTTTTGCAACCATGTTAATATTTAATGCAAATTGCCAAGACTCTTCTGGGAGGATTATGTTTATCTCTGTAACTAGCTGTTAGCATTTTCTTGTTCAACAATAAAGGTTGACATCACTAGAGGAAATGGTTCTGATTGTTACTCCTTCGATTCAAACACATGAATTAAGTTAAAGTCTACATATGAGGTTGTGTTTCAGCCATGCATACTTTGTGTTCATGTGTTGTTTGTGTTGAGGTCAACTTATAGTTTGCAATGATCAGTTTGGTTTGGTGGTATATGAGTTGTGTTGTGTTTTGGTGCTCATCTCGGTGTTGTTTATTTTACTCTGTTAAAGATATATGATTCACATCTCTTCATGTTGGAAGTTATTAATGTGAGCTTTTTTTGCACAAAGTGTTGAGCTAACACAAGAATAATCTTGCAATTCCTGAAATTTCTATGGGAGCATGTCTTAGTCTTGAGTTAATTGTTGAATGTAAAGCTTCCATTTATCTTTTGTTTGCACATGTTTTGTGTGCTTTCTTATGTTTGATTGTTCCAATTACCAGGATGATCTGAAGCACTCAAAAGAAGCGAAGGGCAGAAGAAGCTTCATTTCTCATTGATGTTATGTGTGATCAACTAAAATTTGCCCATCTCGTCCAATCTTTGTAGAACTATGTTGTTGTGCGCCTGTGCACTTGTTGGGTCTTTTTGCTGTGCACTTGCACTTGTAGCATTATTTTGCTGTGCACTTGTTGGACCTTGGACCTTGATGTGTAGAGGATTTAATGGATGATGTATTGTATTTCATGTAATGTGTTACTGAAATGAAATATACAATTTATCTGCAATATTGCATTCTGTTGTACTTGTTTTCATACGTGAGATATGCATGCTTCTGAAAATAATGCATCAGCCCATATAAATCAGACCATTTCAATAAAAAATAGGTATTGGGCCAGGCCCATGTAGGCTAGATTGGTGGACTGGGCTATGAAATTTATGATGATTCCATTTGGTCACTAAGAATGCCACGTCAGCTCAGCCACGTCTGATTCTATGTGGCTCGGGCAAGTGGGTAGTGACCTTTCTGAAATTTTGGTCTTTAGTCTAGCTACGACCAAAATTCCAAAAAGGTCAAGTTTGTTCGTTCTTGACGGCCAACTGTTGACCTTCTGAATTTGGTCAAAAAAGGTCAATAAATGATAAATATGACGAATCAACGACCAAAATGGGGAGTCATAATTGACTATATTTCTTGTAGTGTACCCGAGATCTGCCGGTTTTGACACCAACATTGGTGCTTTCATTGAGAGTTCCACTCTGCCGTCGACGAAAGGTTTGATGACCCCTTCAATTGTCAATAATGACGTTGTCCAGGGAGGGACCTTCCTCCCCAGATAGGTTTTTGTGTTCGGCGGCTTCGCACTGCGGGCCAACTCGCTTGGCCATCTGGAGCAGATCGATAGTTACGCCCCTGGCCACCAGGTCAGGTTCGGAAGCTTGAACTACGTCGCGGATATCTGTGGAGACTTGATCTTCGAGGGATTTGAAACCGTGATGATCGCTCCCCCTTTCTCCGATGAACATGACTTAAATCTTTCACTGGAGCATACCCAGGAGATGGATCCTGTTGCTGCAACGGCCTCATTACCGAAGCAGATCATCCCCTCTGAAGCCATAAAGTCCGCGGCGTTGAAGCCGCACACGAACTCGACATCCTGCAATGCTGGCGTCAATGGAACTCCGGTCTTGTCTCGGGCAACATGTTCCGGATCAAGTGCGCCTGCGGACACCGAGCTGGATCGGTTATCGATTTTCAAATTTAGCGCCACAGACAT
This sequence comes from Triticum urartu, assembly GCF_056163025.1. NCBI lineage: Eukaryota > Viridiplantae > Streptophyta > Magnoliopsida > Poales > Poaceae > Triticum > Triticum urartu. Next base: position 7,593,255 of record NC_141878.1, on the reverse strand, counting down.
CTTCCAGCATTCGCCTTTGGGTGACGTACTAAATTCTTTGAAGAACTTTTCCTTGGAGGAAGACTCACAGCCGAACTATGTTCGGTTCGAGCTAGAGGCGGACGACGAGGAATTTTGCTTCCCACCCGCCACCCACTTCATAGCCACCGTCGACGACTTAACCGACGTGCCTGACTATGGCTCTGAAGACATCACCGTTATGGACGACGATGCCGAAAATGAGCAAGGCCAAGACCCGCCATTCACTGGACGTTGGACGGCCACCTCTTCGTACGACGTATACATGGTTGATACACCCGAAGGATCTGGCGACAACAAAGAAGAGCCAGATAAGAATAAACCTTCTGAGGCGCAGTCCAAGTGCTGGCGCCCCAAACGCCGTTCTAAGCCTCGCCGCTCAAAAGATAGCAACACCGGTACCGGAGAAAATAGCACTCCGGGCGATGCCAAAAACAATGAAGACCCTGTCGGTGCTGCATCCGAACAGGATGAACATGACGACAGGCAAGACAACCCTAATGAGCAGGCCATAGAAGATGACTCGGGGGACGATAGTTAGCGTCCACCCTCCGAAGAGGAGACAAGCCTCGACAACGAAGATTTCATCGTTCCAGAGGACCCTCTGGAGTAGGAGTGCTTTAAGCTTCAACTCATAGCTAGTGCAAGGAGCCTGAAAAAGAAACAACTACAGCTTCAAGCTGAACAAGATCTACTCGTCGACAGATGGACTGACATCCTGACAGCGGAAGAATACGGCCTCAAGCGGCTAGCCAAGATCTACCCAAAACACAGACTGCTACCTCAATTCGATGAGGAGGCACCGGAGCACAGATCTCCCTCGTGTAATGAGGAACGATCACCATGTGGTCGAGACAGGGCGGCCGACCGGCCACCATGTGGTCGGGATAAAGCGACAACTCAGGCCGAATAGCAGCTTGCCCAACCGCCCCGCAAATATAAAGACGGAAGAGTTCGGGGTCACACGTATGACCTCCGGCAGACCCTGGACAGTAGAGCAGGACATACAAGATCGATCTATGGATCGCGAGGACGTGCCTCGAGGCACGAAGACAACTACCTATTCGGACATGACAAACCTAACCACGCCCGGTCCGAATGCCGCAGACGGACTCCATCAGAGCTACGCCGCGACACGGCCCGGTACAGAGGTGCCGCACACCATCTCTGCTTCACAGACAAGGTACTAGATCATGAATTCCCCGAGGGATTCAAGCCCGTCAATATCGAATCATACGACGGCACAACCGATCCCGCAGTATGGATCGAGGATTTCATTCTCCATATTCATATGGCACGAGGAGATGACCTCCACGCCATTAAATATCTCCCACTCAAGCTCAAAGGCCCAGCTTGGCACTGGCTTAACAGCCTGCCTGAAAACTCTATCGGCAGCTGGGAGGACTTGGAAGAAGCTTTCCTAGACAACTTGGAAGGAACATATGTCCGGCCACCAGACGCCGATGATCTAAGCCACATAGTTCAACAACTTGGAGAATCAGCCAGAAAATTCTGGACTAGGTTCCTAACCAAAAAGAACCAGATCATTGACTGTCCGGATGCCGAGACCTTGGCAGCCTTCAAACACATCATCCGGGACGAATGTCTAGCACGCCACCTCAGCCAAGAAAAGCCGAAGTCCATGGCAGCCCTCACGGCACTCATGACCCGCTTTTGCGTGGGAGAGGACAGTTGGATGGCCCGTAGTAACAACACAGCCAGCGAGACGGGCCCCTCGGAGGCCAAGAATAACACTGGCAAGCTTCGGCGCAATAGACACAAACACCGAAGCAATGACAACAACACCAATGACGCCACAGTCAATGCCGGATTCACTGGATCTAAAAGAAATAATGAAGGACCTTCCAGCCTGTACCGCATACTTGACCGTTCGTGCCAGATACACGGCACCCCGGACAAGCAAGCCAATCAAACCAACAGGGATTGTTGGGTTTTCAAGCAGGCTGGCAAGTTAAATGCCGAAAACAAAGAAAACAGATCACAAAGTGAGGACGAGGACGAAGAGCCCCGGCAGCCGAACACTGGGGGGCAGAAGAAATTCCCCCTCAAGTCAAAACGGTGAATATGATATACGCTACACATATCCCCAAAAGGGAGCGTAAGCGTGCACTTAGGGACGTCTACGCGGTAGAGCCAATCGCCCCCAAATTCAATCCATGGTCGTCATTTCCGATCACCTTTGATCATCGAGACCACCCAACTAGTATCCATCATGGCGGTTCGGCCACATTGGTCCTCAACCCAATCATCGACGGATTTCACCTAACACGAGTCCTAATGGACGGTGGTAGCAGCCTCAACCTGCTCTATCAAGACACAGTTCGGAAGATGGGCATTGACCCCTCACGAATCAAACCAACAAAGACTACCTTCAAAGGAGTCATACCAGGCGTCGAGGCCTGCTCTACGGGCTCAATCACGCTGGAAGTGGTCTTCGGCTCTCCGGACAATTTCTGAAGCGAGGAGTTAATCTTCGACATCGTCCCCTTCCACAGCGGCTACCACGTATTACTCGGACGAACAACGTTTGCTAGATTCAACGCAGTGCCACACTACGCTTACCTGAAACTCAAGATGCCCGGTCCATGCGGCATCATAACAGTCAATGGCAACGCGGAACGCTCTCTCCAAACAGAGGAGCACACCGCCGCCCTAGCAGCAGAGGTACAGAGCGGCCTTCTCAAGCAGCAGCATAGTGTGGCTGCCCAGCCCCTGGACACCATCAAGAGGTCCTGAACTACACTGCAGCAGGACAGCAAGGCTCGTCAAGAGCTCGACTATCAATTCAGCTTCCATCCCAGTCCGGATGAAGTGGTGGCATTCGTACCACCCGTACATAATTACGCACTCGAGATTCCATGGACATCGACAGAGGCAGAAGCTCAACCGGGACCTACTGTTCAGCTAGACCGACCTCGGATACACCTTTTTCTTTCTGTTTCAGGTTCCCTTTCCCGCGAGCCTAATCACAAGCCCCTTCGAAGGATTGGCATACAAAGGGGACATGCAACATATGTGTGTAGGGTAACCTCCATACGTTCTTATCGACGGTATTTTTCCTTCTTTCTCAAGACCCGTACGCTGCCCCCTCTTGCTTCTGGCATATTACATAACCGAATTTCGGCACCCAGGGGCTGCTTATCGCCCCACAATAAGGCAACAAAGTCCGAACAATTTTTGTATAGAAGTTCGGCACCCCGAATTTAGCATTATATGCATTGGCTCCGAATCATGTCTTCGGTCAATAGTTGGGTTGCCCGGCTCCTGTGCTTGCTACCCTACATTCTGCTCTATTGGGTAGGGTAGTAAAGGGAGACCTACTGCGATTGTGCCCTGGCCTTGACCAGATGAGAACCTCAGTAGAGAAAGCCGAAAACTGATTGTCATGATACTGCGAGAGCCGGTCAGCTGTTCGTGGGTTACAAAATTGTTGGAGATTTTTTTCCGCGTCACGCGAAGGATCGGCACTTCCCGATCAGATCCTGACAGCACCCTGGCTCGGACCAAGTGCTGCGCACTTGCTTAATTATTAAACTCCTATGGCTAAGTGAGGGCGTTTAAGCTGTATAGTTCGATTGCCTTGTTCGTTGCGCTAAACAACTCCTTCAAGGACCATACAATTGGATCAAGATTGCTTAGATCCCATCCCGAACACCTCCGTACTAATTACGTGAGGGCAGAAGCCGATTACTGGCCAACCCTCAGATTGCATATAACACGGCCGCACAGGAGGAAACAATTTAAAGCATAACGAAATTACATTACAAAACAAGCTCTGTCTTTATAATACAAGGCAAAGGCCCAATATGAATGTATTCATTCGAAAATAACATCCTGCAAACATTGAGCTACCACAAGTCGAGACCCTTCTATGACATCCGCAAAATATTTCTCGGGTGTGCGGTGCTCCTTGCCCTCCGGCGGCCCGCTGGCCACTTCAACAGCGTTCATCTTCGCCCACCACATCTTGCAGCGAGCGAAGGCCATACGGGCGCCTTCAATACATGCAGAGCGCTTGACGGCGTCCAACCACGGACAGGCTTCCACTAGCCGCCTCACGAGTCCGTAGTAGCTGCCGGGTATATCTTCGGCTGGCCATAGCCGGATTGTCAGATTTTCATGGGTAGTTTGGCCACCCTGTGCAGCTCCACCAGCTGCTGCAGCTGATCGGTGAAGGACACGGGATGCTCTGGCATCGCATACTGCGACCAGAATAGCTTCTCCGTAGAACCTCCTCCTTCGGCTCGGTAGAACGCTGCAGCGTCTGATACGTTGCGTGGTAGATCCACAAAAGCTTCTGGGGAACTCTGAACCCGGGTTAGTAAAAGGTACTGCCTCTCCACATACTTGCTTTGCATCTTAAAAGCCTTACCCGTCGTGATCTTCCTGGCTTCCTGGATCTCCTGGGTGATGGCTTGGGCCTCATTCTGGGCGGTCTCTGTGCCCTGAAGAGCCTTGGTGAGTTCGGCCTCCTGAGTGGACGCATCATTCTCCAAGGTCTCACATTTTTTCACTGCATCTTGGAGCTCCTGTTGGATTTCCTTGACACGGGCCTCAAGCTTCTTACGGGCGGCTTGCTGCTGGACAGCCTTCTCCTCGGCCTCGCCCAGGGCCTTCCTCAGGGCCTCGACCTCGGTAGCAGCTCCTGCATACATTTCAACATTACAGTCAATACACAGCGTCTCCGCTTTCCGAACACATAGCAAGACGTTACCTACCTTGCTTCTCCTGCAGCCGCACTCTAACCTCGCCGAGCTCATTCTCGGTCCGCTCTAGCCTCTGCTTCAGTTCAGAGATTTCGGCAGCATGTGAGGTCGTGGCCAACAGCGACGCCTGCTCATGCACACATATCACGTTAGTCTCCTACACTAGAGGATTGATCCTCTGTCCGGTTCCTCTTACCGAGCACCAGACAGTGTCTCAGGGGCTACTGACTATATGGGGTTTTTTCACTCTTATTTACCTCGAAACCTGTCAATAGGTTGCTGCAGGCTTCGTTCAGTCCACTCTTGCTGGACTGATCCTTCTTGATCACCGCACTCATAAGAACATGGTGCTTGTCCATAACGGAGGCGCCTCGTAGCGCCTCCATCAGATTATCCGGCGCCCCTGGATGGACAGGGACCACCGCCGGAAACGGTGCACCCCCTCCTTCAAAGGGGGCTGCCCGCCCGACTCCGGAGCCATATGGGTCTCCGGAATCGTATCCGGCTAAGGGCCAAGCTGGATGCGGCACTCTTCGCCAGTCTCCATGGGGATGGTCTCCTCCATGTGTCCAGCAGTGGAGGCTTCGCCTCGTGGCGCCTCCCGGACAGGGTCCTGGGTTCCTCCCCGGCTCGGATTGGCCCTCTGGGACAGCGCCTCGATGTCGTCCCCGGCCCTTGGGGGAGTAAGCAGGCGGTGGTGACTAGCTCGTCATCTCCGACGGAGCCAACGAACTTCCAGACGAGGATCGCTGGATTAGGTCGCGGGATAAAATTTAATAGTACAACTAACTACATCAAGATAATGGAGAGAAAGTGCTGGATGTGCGCATAAACAAGCCATGTCACTTATGATGCGGCCTGGGGCATTGTGCGGGGGCGTCGTTCTAGACTACTGTCAACGTCCCACGCGGTGTTGGCCGCCGGAACGCCCTTCCCCTTTTTGGGCGCCTCCGCCTCCAGATGCGCCGGGGCCACCCTCTTCTTCTTCCTCTCATCAGGGGAGGATTGTTTGATTCCTCCTCCTCCTCTTCCCCGCCATTGTCCTCAGGGACAGAGGAATGAGTTTCGTCGTCTTCGGACGCCGTGTCCGAAGTACCATTACGACGGAGGCCACTCTTGGCCCCCTTTGCCTTCTTCTTGGCCTTCTTCTCCGGCGCCTTATATGGCGCCGGTACTAGCATCTCCACCAAGCGCGGGATGACTGGTTCTTCGGGCAGCCGAGCCGGACATTGGATCCGCTTCGCCCTCTCCGTCCAGTCCTAAAAGAGTAGTAATAAAAGCTCAGACATCATCCTCGAAACAACTAATTTGAGGACTCATTTGAAATAACATACCTTGCTGGCGGGGTGTGTACAATCGTGACCATGGTCTGAATCCGTGGCCGGTGGTTTTTTGTTGCCCTTGAAGAGCAATTTCCATGCGCCTTCGTGCGTAGTCTCGAAGAGCCTCGCCAGGGTCCGGTGCCTCTTTGGATTGAACTCCCACAGCAGGCGGCTTCGGTGATGGCATGGAAGGATCCGGCGAACTAACATCACCTGGATCACATCAACAAGCTTGACGCTCTTGGTTACCATGCTCTGAACGCGCGTCTGCAGCGCTATCAGCTCGTCAGGAGAACACCAGTCCGGACTCTTCTCGACCCAGGAGGTGAGTCGCATAGGAGTGCCAGAGTGGAATTCGGCAGCTGCGGCCCAGGTGGTGCCGCGTGGTTCTGTGATGTAGAACCACTACTTCTGCCACTCCTTTACCGTATCCACGAAGGTGCCTTTGGGCTAGGAGACGTTGGACAATTTTCTCACCATTGCCCCTCCGCACTCCGCGTGCTGGCCATCCACCACCTTCGGCTTCACGTTGAAGACATTGAGCCACAGCCCAAAGTGGGGTTGGATGCGGAGGAAGGCCTCGCACACGACGATAAATGCCGAGATGTTGAGTGCAGATCATGCCCTTCTTGCCAAAACGTGTCCAGATCAAGCCAATCCGCTCCGCCGCTGCAGCCATGCGCCTGTTGTCAGCCGCTGCCGTTGTGCTTCGTCAAAACGTGCAGATCGAACCCTCCTGGCGAAAACACCAAGATCGAGCCAATCTATCGCGCCGCCACTTTTGACTGCCAGCTGCTAGCCGCCTGCCGCCGCCGCACCTCCGGCACCACCACCGCACATCACTGTGGCTGTAGGGGCGTGAGCGGGCGGCGCCCACACACCCCTAGCAGTACCCGTCGGGAGCCACGCCGCAGCTACGCCAGGCGGGCTTTGCCCGGCGACGCCTCCGGCGGCAGCGGAGGGAGAGGAGGGGATGTGTGGAGGAGGGCTTGAGGGAGCTGACGGATTCCCCGGTGTGGCGCGGCGCCGCCGCATGGAGGAGGTCGTGGGAAGGAGGTCCACAAACATTTGATAACTTCCGTTGGAGTTGGGACCGTACCCTATATGTTGTGTTATGTAGGTTGTGTGCAGTGTTTTTACACAAAAAATATCTTAGTCTTTTTTCTTAGAAGAGCTCTTTTTCTTCTTAGTGGAACGTACAAGGTGGGCTTGGACGGGATTCAAGGAGGTTATGGTTGAAGATCATTAGGCTCTGAAGGTGTTATCTCACATGTTTGTGTTGAGTCGAGATCGTCTACTATAACATGATGTACCAGGGAGTACTCGCAATGGGCGGGGAAAAGATGATGATCTGCTGCTCATTGTGTTGGTGACTTACCACTACCGCTGGGGCAAGAGGGGGCGGCAAAACTGGAGGACTGCATTTTGGTGGTGCTCTCCGAGTACCGAGTCTTGGTTCCCGGGATGAAAACCCAAGTTCAGGCCTTTATTGTTTGTATCTGGCAATGGCCTTGTTGAAGGCATTGTTTTTGGGTAAATCTCTATGACCCCCAGTTCCGCAAATCCTTCCTCAAGCACCATCGGAAGCCTCCTCTGCTCGGCTTCTTCAGAGGGTATGCTAAAAGCTTCATTCCTGCCATGGACTCGCCTGACCGCATCCCTGCTACCGGCTTCTCTCTGTTGGTGCGGTGCCCTATCGCTGTCTAGCCCTAGCTCTCCTCTCTCTCTTTCTCTAGCCGGAACCAAGAAGAAGAAGGAAGAAGACAGAGGACACGGGAGGTTTTTTTTCAGGTGCTCGAACGCCACTTCCACGAGCACGAACTCGTCAAACCTTGCCAGTTACAATGATCATACGGGGCTTTATACCTGGGAGACGTTGGGAACGATCCCACATCCTCCACCAAGCAGGACACCCGATCGATCCGCTCTGGCCGCGGCCACCTCGCGCCCGCGTACACGTAGCTCGCGGCGAGCCCTCAACGATCTCGTCCATCACTCCCGTGATCCCCTAACTAACTGGCTACACCACGCACGCTAGCTGGGTCCGCGCACACACGCACCAGCCTGACTCACGCACGCACGCACACACATATGGACATGGCTTGCTGCTAACATTCAGGCCCCAAGCCATGACCTTGCACATGTCAGGCTCGTCGTCGACGTCGCGCCATGGGCGCCGCACCGCGCCGCTGTGGCCTCCGCCGCGCCGCACCCCACGTCCCACACTCCCACGCTCTCAGGCTCGTGTACACGACGCGCACGCACGCAGTCGCCACGGCCCGAGTCCAGCACCCCGACGCGGTCAGTTCTCCGCTGCCTTCGTCGCGCCACCGTGCCGCCGTGCCCTTCGCGCGCACTCCCCACGTCCCTGCGATCCCGGCCCGCGCTCCCGCCGCGCACGTACGCGATCTGCGCAACCAGGTCCAGTGCCTCGACCTCGACGCGGTCCACTCCCGCGGTCCCGATGCGTCCGACGCGTCCAGTGCGCACCCATAACACGCACCGATCACGCCCGACTCGCCGCCACGCTTATTGCCCTGCACCGCTGCGCCGTCAACCGCAGCACCGCACCTCCACGGTCGTCGCGCCGAGCCGCCACGGCCTCTGCGCCACCACGCAGGTCCTCCGCGAACTCCTCATCTCCGTGACCGCCGCTGCTCGTAGCACGCACGGCATCACGCCACATCGCCGCGGACTTGCCGCACGTTGCTGACGCCACGCGCTCGCTGCGCGCACGGCATCACGCCCCACCACCGTGGACTCGCCGCGCGTTGCCGACGCCACGCGCTCGCCGCGTACCGTTGCCAAGACCTTCATATCCGCGGCGCGCCACGGCCGCTCCTCGAACCTTGTGGCTCTGATACCAATTGTTGGTGCCGTGCCCGATCACTATCTAGCCCTAGCTCTCCTCTCTCTCTTTCTCTAGCCCAAACCAAGCAGAAGAAGGAAGGAAGAAGACAGAGGACACGGGAGGTTTTTTTTTCAGGCGTTCGAACGCCACTTCCACGAGCACGAACTCGTCAAACCTCGCTAGTTACAACGATCATACGGGGCTTTATATCTGGGTGCCGTTGGGAACGATCCCACGTCCTCCACCAAGCAGGACACACGATCAGTCCGCTCTGGCCGCGGCCACCTCGCGCCCGCGTACGCGTAGCTCGCGGCGAGCCCTCAACGATCTCGTCCACCACTCCCATGATCCCCTAACTAACTGGCTACACCACGCACGCTAGCTGGGTCCGCGCACACACGCACCAGCCCGACTCACGCACGCAACACATATGGACATGGCTTGCTGCTAACATTCCCTGCCCAAGAGCACCAGAACCTACCACACCGATGAAGCATACATGGGCTGCCGCCACGGTCTCTCTGTCCTAATTGACAGGAATAAGCATGAGACCATCGCGTGGGATCCCCTCACCGGCAAAGAGCACATCGCGTCTTTTCCACCAGGATTCCACTCTATGAGGACAAACTCAGCCTGGCATGGCGCTGTACCGTGCGTTCATGCCGAAGATGGGCACGTCCATGGAAATTGCTTCTCAAGCCCATTTAAACTGGTTTTGGTCTGCAATGGATTCAGTACACAGGCATCTTGTTCTCTCTATGACTCAGCGTCTAGCGTTTGGGGAAATATTTTCTCGGTGACCATAGCAAATAGGATTTCTGTGGAGTAAATTGCAAAAAACCATCACAATTGAAGACCCTAATTCACAAAACCGCCACCATTTGTTTTTTTTTTCAAAAAACCGCCAACATTGGGGTGACAGTTTTCAAAAAACGCTGGTTGCTCAGATAAAAACTTGCTGACTCTAAAACTAACAGGTAGGTCCCATTGTAAGCGATGACGTGGCAACCAAAACTAACGGCGTTTATTGGAGTTTGGTTGACTATTAAAATAGACATGGGCCCCGCATGTCATTGTGATCTCTCTTCACTAATAAAAAAATACATCCACCTCCGTCTATTTTTCTCTTGCAGGAATTCCAACAAACACTTTCTGTGTGTTACCTGACGAGCATCTCCGGGCATCGTGGTTCTGGCCGCGTGGGTCTACGCCGACGGGGAGGATGACGGCTAGGGGGTCGCCGCCAGTAATGGCGGCAGCTTGGCGGGGAAGCGCGGCCGGAGTCCGTCGCACACGGCTCGGTCCGGGTGAGGAGAGCTCAAGTCCATCCGCAGTCTGGTCGAGTTCGCCATGCCGGCGGTGCATGTGGCCGGCGAGGCGCGTCCTGCACGGGCTCCTGGCGCAACGGCCCTGGCCACGGAGGTCGCCGGAGTCGTCTTCGCCCTCTTCCTTGATCTGCTCTCAGGTTCCGGCGCCGGAGCCCATCCGGTCGAGGTCGCCATGTCGATGGCGCACGCGGCCGATGAGGCGTGGCCGGAGTCCGAGCTGCTGGAAGCGTTCTCTCAAGGGACAAACGGATGGCTCGGCTCGCCGGGGATAAGGGCGGTGCCGCCGCGCAGGAAAGGCACGGCTCGCTGAGGATAATGGCGCCACGCGCCATCCCGACCACGCCATCCTCCACGGCGCGCTCCACGGCGGCCGAGACATGGCCATGGGCACTAGGCGGCTGTCGCAGCGTGTACTGATGTACAGCCCTAGGCATGCAGCCTCGCCGGACGCCACCGATGCCATCGGACAGCTCGCCGACGCGGAGCATGGCGGTGCTGGGAAGCTCGTCGGCCGACGGTCAAGCTGGCCGGGGTCGTGCGTGTTTAGAGGCGCGAGGCGCTCCCCACCTGACGGCTCCGTGCGGGGAAAGGTCAGAGGGAGACGGGGGACTGTAGCGCCGTCTGTCTTCCGCTGCCACGTGGACCTGCCATCGGGACCCATCAGTCAGGTTTTGTCTCAAACAGCTCTAATCGTTCGATCAGTGTTTTTTGAAAACTGTCACCCCAATGTTGGTGGTTTTTGAAAAAAAACCGAATGATGGCGGTTTTGTAAATTAGGGTCCTCAATTGTGGTGGTTTTTTGCAATTTACTCGATTTCTGTGACAAGCCGTAGCATCCTTGTCGGGAATACACTTTGCTGGTTGATTTGTGGTGGTGAAGTTCTTGTGTTTGATTTCGAAATGCAAAGTCTTGTTGTGATCAAGACACCGGTGGAAAACCATGTTACCAACGACCGGTGTTTTCAGCTCTTGCGGATGGCCGATGGTGGCCTTGGCCTTGCTGGTTTGTTGGACCTGACCATCCAATTATGGGATAGGAAATCTAACTGTGATGGCATTGACGAATGGGTGTTGCTGCGGAAAACCATTCCACTGGATGAGATGCTTCCAAGGAGAATAAGTTATGCATTTTTTGTTGGGTATGATGAGGAGTCAAATTTGGTTGTTCTCTCCACGATGATTGGCAACTTCACGCTCCAAGTTGACTCGATGCAGATCAAACATATTGTTAAAAGAAACCAGATATGTCATGACACCTTTCATCCCTACAGGAATTTCTATGCTGCAGGTAATGGCCCCTATCTAAATTGGACAAGCAAAATAGTGCAATTAGTTTTCGCTCCTATTCATTCCAGTTACTTATGGTATGTTCTTGCGGTAACATTGTTCATGTTATTAGGATTGAACTATATATATATAAGAATACAATGTCTTGTTTGTTTCTCTGTTGACCTGATCATGTTATGGTTATCTAATTTCCCATTGTTTGCCTAACTTGGCTGATTAGAGGGATCCATTAAAGCTAGAACATGAATACAAATATGGCTTTGATGCCTGGCCATTGCTAAAGGCTAAATACAATTATGTGCTTGTAATGATCTTTTCATCAGAGGGTTTCTAGAAATTGGAAAATGGCGATAGCTGCAGCAGTGAAACCATATGAAATAATTAATCAATTGGAACATCTGGAGGCGGTTTAAGGCTTGTCACGTTTTCTTCTTCACTATTCTTCCTTGCAAGAATTAAGTTTATATTGATCGATCTTGATATAAATCTTCAATTCATGATACCATGTTCTCTAGTTTTTATTGAAAAGTAGCACTAGTTTATTAATTTCACGTAGTGCTATGTTATGCTTGTTATGGACCTCTGGTTTCACATTCTGTGCATATTTATGTTGGCTTTATGGTCATAATTGGTACAAAACTTACTCGACAATTATTCTGGGTAAATGCATTTTCTCTAAACATGTAATACAATAATTCATTTCTAGACCTGGCGATATATGCGGAGCCACACTGGACTTTTCTTTGAATTTTCATTTGGTTTGTGCTTCTTTTTCTTCTAGGCAGCGGAGTTGGGAGGAAAGGCACAGATCTGGCCGGAACTTTGAACACACCTGATATGCTAACGTGCTATCTTTGTCAAACAACTTAGGTAATTTTCTCTTTTCATATACCTTTTTTTTTGCTTGGTTACCCAATTTACAAGATGGTGCATAGTTTATGCTTGCATTTTCCTTCGTACTAGACATACCAGCTTGGCATACTAGAAATTTTTCCATCGTACTCCGAGCCTCACATATAGCATGGCACAAAAAAAGTAAATCAGGAATGAGTCAACATTCTTGGGAGTTCTGTTTTTTTTGCGTCACATGATTGGCGGCGAGTCACTGATCTCTTAGTTTCTACTGCGATCATACATAGTTATGTTGCAAGAATCTTGTAAACATGTCAACATACAGCTGCTAGAACAAACTAAATGCTCTGTTATTGTTGTTCTCCATTTGTGGTATCAGTTTGTCGAATAATGATGGGATGATTGAGCTCTGGATATTTTTTCTGAGTGGGCATGATAAATTAGTTTGACTGAGATGACATTGATGTTCTGCAGGTATCCAGAGTTAAATTCGGGTTGTCAAGATGCGGACATGGCTATTTGGTGTAAGGAAGTTGTTCCATTTTGTATGGTGTGGTGGATGCTCAAAGTGTCCTACTATGTAGTCTGCAGATTCTTCCATTGTGTATGCCGCGGATGTGTTGTGGTGGACGCTTGTTCTACATTTATGTATTGTGGCCTGTGAAGTGGAATTTGTTGGATTTAATCATGTGGACTCTTTTATACTATTATCTAATGTCGACATGCGTGCCTGGTTACTGGTTAGTGTCTCGTGGAGTTGCTCTGGTTAAATGATTGGTTCTGTGATGTGAGAACTTACTGGAAAGATGAACATTTAATCCTCCTTTTCTAAAAAAAACTAGAAAGATGAAAAAAGAATAGTAGGCTCTAGCACTTTACACTGTTTCTTGGTATCCATAGTTGATTTCTGTCAGTCTTCCTAGTGATTTAATTTTGATAAAGCTGATTCGATCTCCACTTATGGAAGAGGAATATAATGCTTGCATAGGCCCAGAGGCAGACAGGGCACACCACCAAGCTCCAGTTGTCTACATTGTTGGGCTGCTACATGATACTTTAGCACCTCTGATATTTCAGCAACATGGAAAGCAACGGTTGCATATCTTATATATCTGCATTGGCTCGAGAGGCAGGCAAGAAGGCTCTGCTGCCAAAAAGCACAACCAAGAGCACAACATCAGGAGGAAGCACGAAATGGAGTGGCCACAACGATTAACTATTCATGCTGTATGAAAGCTGTTAAGAGTCTATGTCAGTTTACCATTGTTTCAATGACAAATTTGATATTTTTTATTGTGAGTTCATTTTGATCTGCTTCTGATCCTAAGATGTCAGTTGACTTCGATGTATATCTGTCCCAAAATTTGGCATGGTCCAGGATGCACACAAACAGTTTTGCATTCTCTGGCTGTTGGCAACCATTAGTCATTATTCGTCGACAATGCATCTGACATCAAAGTAATTTCTTGTGTAAAAAAATCAAAGTAATTTCTTCAGGTGAGAGTGTTAAACTGCGGTTTAGTGCACAAAATGAAAAGGAGGTGTTTAGAAAATTTATTCATTAATCATGTGATGATTACTACAGAAGAAACAACCACTGCTAAATATTTTGGACAGAGTGCAGTCTAATCTATATTGCTGTGTTGCCACATGACCCTTTAACCCCACCTCTTATATTTTCAGTAACTTGGAAAATATCTCTTGCTTGATGCATACAACTATATTCGGATTTGCCACTTGCAGCTGTAGTACTTTAACCCCAATTATACATGAGAAAATCCATCTCCTTCTTGAAAGCTCACCCAATGTGGATCCACAATTTTCTCTCGATCCCAATTATACTGAAGTATGTGTCCTGCTTCGGATTTGCCACTTGCAGCTGTAGTACTTGTCCTTTGTTGTTGCCTGATCTGGACTAGAGACGCGAGAGCGAGAGAACAAAAGAGTGAGCAAGAGGTGGAAGAAGATGAACTCTTAATGTTTTTTCCGCTATGAACTACGTACAGCCTTTCCTATCTTTCTATTATTTATTATATGCAGCCAAATTGAAATGTGGGTTATAAGGAAGAAAATGCTCATGCCCGACAAGCTTAGAGGTCATGCAACCCCACGACGCTCCACCATGCGTGTGCGCTACGTTTCCTTACATTCCCGCTTAAGTTCATGCCATCCCATGAACCGGTCATGTGAGCAAGATTAGCTAACAAACTAACTGAAAACAAATGCATAGGTCAAGACGTGTACATCAGCATGCTACATGACTGTTTATTCAGCTAACTGAATGAAACTGAAAACAGAACATCAACGGTGCAGCAGGATTATCTATCATCCTTCAAGTCATAAAGTTTTTCAGGATTACCTATTTTTATGCATAGTTCAGTTAAATCATTACAACACAATCCTGCACAAGACACAAGAGTTTAGTGTTATATGACTCATGAATGTGCTGCAGTCCAAACTCTGCAGGTCTATCTTGCGCATTGTGGGGTGGAGGTAGCGGATAAGCATCGTAACAAATGCTAAAAATATTTCATGAAATATTCCTACATTTTTCTTTTGCTGCATTTTTTTGCATAATCACACATATCAAAGAGGTCGTAAGTAATTTAAATTTATTCAGTCGCTTGCTCAATTATAAGTGGTCGCTACAAAACCGTTTGAGTTTGATATCCACTGCGGTTACCGCCACTAATAAGGAAGCTCATGTCACACATTTGCGACACCTCCGAAGAAGTTTGTGATATTTATGGAGGTGGGTGCTCAAAAAAAGGAAGGAAACAGTATTGTGATGCTTGTGTTGTATTCGCATGAAGCTTGCCATGCTTTTCTAGATTGATATTTAAATCGGTTGTCAATGTTGAACAGTTTATATCTATACAGGCCTGTCTACCTTTCCGTTGTAATGAAATTGTTGTTCACTCATTTTGAAAAGCAAGTTCGGTTCTAGACCTTCCACTGGACCTTTCTTTCGTTACAATATTTAAATTTCTTTTTGTTCTCTAATGTAACATTTCGAACGCATGTTCGTTAAGCTGTTATTTGACAACTATTTAACCTAATAAAGAGTTGTATGATTACCATGAATTTTACACACATGAACTTTCTCTCGAGCAGAGGATGGTGTTGCTAGTGCTCTGTGCTAATTTACGAAATTCTAGTCAGTGCCCAGAAGAGCAGCTGAATCAACACAAGAAACTGAGAACAACTATGTTTTGAGTCAGTAACAAGTATAGCTGAAAAAGAAATATGTATATGCCACAAGGTTTGATGGCTACTGGATATGTTGCTGCTTGAAAAAACCATCTATCTGTCACAATGTTCCACTACCTCCTGGTTCTGTTTCATAAGTAAGTATATCTTGTCTGTTTGCGATGTGCGTGGTACAACCTATGAGATCGGTGGATATCTGTGAAGATATGAAGTTTGGGAATTATTTTATATTTATATTCAGTGTGCTTGAGGTGGTTGACTAGTGCATAATTTAGCTTTCTTGTATTGATACTCTCTTCACATGTTCAGTGGAAACAAGGCCAAGGTGCCTTCAGCCCTAAAAACGTTGCGCATCGCTCTGCTAGGTGGCTCGGTAGGCTGACGTAGCCGCCACCAGTACGGTCCCTCCCTCCTCCTGATCTCCCCTTGGAGTTGCGAGAGGATGACACCCGGGTGACCTCTTCCAGCGACGGTGTGGCCCTCCTCTGGTCGGTGGCAGCAGCGGGGCGGGCTGCTGCAGTTTTCCAGATGCGATGTGGAGCGGAGCTGCCCGCGGGAGTGCAGAGGCTAGGCCTCAGAGGTGGTTGATGTGGCACTCTGGCTCAGCGAAATGGAGGCACCGTACATACCAGCCTAGAGATCAACGTCTTCCGGTATATGGGGCAAATTGGCATCAAGATGAACCATAATATTTTACAACACATAGGATACATAGGTCTTAAGATGCATCACTTGGTGAAGAAAAGGCGACACTGAGGAGGTTGCGCTCTGCCTTGTTGATGTGGAGTCACTATTGCTCTCGGTGGATGGTGATGGCATTGTGTACGGACTCGATCACCACCCACTCCTCATCTTTCGAGCCCAGATCTATACCGAGCAGCGCCACAGCGACATGTTTAGATACATGATTTCAGCGATGATCCTCTACCGGTGGTTGTTGCCCAAGGAGCTGCAAGTTGTACCTCTAAACCTGCAACATTTGGAGTGTGGAGATCGGTGGCGCCTAGTCCTTCTATTCCGCCGAGGCTTCACCCCTCTCCTTCCTGACCATCGGTGTAGTTGAGATATGACAAGACATCACCTCCACCGTGGATTATGTCCTCCAACAACTGTTATGTTTCCAAGTCTCTTCGCTCCATAGTTTCTGCAAATATTACTACATGGCAATTAATATACAAACATGAGAGATGGATATATTAGTGGAAAACATGGACCTACCTAGCTAATCACAACAAGGAATATTAATTTGTGGCCTCGATGCTTCTAGGGTTTGGGGTGGCCTCGACAACGGTTCTAGGGTTTGGGGTGGCCTCGAGGCTTCTAGGGTTTGGGGTGGCTGTCAGTGTCAAAACCGGCGGATCTCGGGTAGGGGGTCCCGAACTGTGCGTCTAGGATCGATGGTAACAGGAGACGGGGGACACGATGTTTACCCAGGTTCGGGCCCTCTCTATGGAGGTAATACCCTACTTCCTGCTTGATAGATCTTAATGAATATGAGTGTTACAAGAGTTGATCTACCACGAGATCGTAATGGCTAAACCCTAGAAGTCTAGCCTATGAGTATATGGTAATGAATCTGTCCTATCCGGACTATGCCCTCCGGTTTATATAGACACCGGAGAGATCCAGGGTTACATGAAGTCGGTTACATATGAGGGAATCTTCATAGTCGGCCACCAAGCTTGCCTTCCACGCCAAGGAGAGTCCAATCCAGACACGATTATAGTCTTCGGTCATCGCGTCTTCACAGCTCATCAGTCCAGCCCATGGATAACAGGTGGAATGCCCGAGGACCCCTTAGTCCAGGACTCCCTCAGTTGCCTCGACAACGCTTCTAGGGTTTGGCCCGGACCGCCTGAGGGAGTCCTGGATTAGGGGGTGTTCGGATAGCCGAACTATACCTTTAGCCGGACTCCTGGACTATGAAGATACAAGATTGAAGACTCCGTCCCATGTCCGGAAGGGACTTTCCTTGGCATGGAAGGCAAGCTTGGCGATACGGATGTTCAGATCTCCTACCATTGTAACCGACTTTATGTAACCCTAACCCTCTCCGGTGTCTATATAAACCGAAGGGTTTTAGTCCGTAGGACAACATACCATCAACAATCATACCATAAGCTAGCTTCTAGGGTTTAGTTTCTCTGATCTCGTGGTAGATCAACTCTTGTAATACCCATATCATCAATATTAATCAAGCAGGACGTAGGGTTTTACCTCCATCGAGAGGGCCCAAACCTGGGTAAAACTTCGTGTCCCCTGCCTCCTGTTACCATGCGGCCTAGACGCACAGTTCGGGACCCCCTACCCGAGATCTGCCGGTTTCGACACCGACATTGGTGCTTTCATTTAGAGTTCCTCTGTGCCGTCGCCGTCAGGCCCGATGGCTCCTACGATCATCAATGGCGATGCAGTCCAGGGTGAGACCTTCCTCCCCGGAGAGATCTTCGTCTTTGGCGGCTTCGCACTGCGGGCCGATTCACTTGGCCATCTAGAGCAGATCGAAAGCTACGCCCCTGGTCGTCAGGTCAGATTCGGAAGTTTAAACTATACGGCCGACATCCGCGGGGACTTGATCTTCGACGGATTCGAACCACTGCCGAGTGCGCCGCACTGTCACAACGAGCATTATCTAGCTCTGCCGCCGAACAGTGCCCTGGAGGCCGCACCCGCATCGGCTCCGGCCCCTAGTTCGGAGCCGACCGCGCCGATCGAGGATGGGCAGTTGGACGCCTACGATCCCAACGGCGGTTGAGCCGAACACCAGCCCCATACTCTGCAAGACTCGTGACTCCATGTAGCCGGATTCTTCTCCGGACTCCGAACCCTCCGCGCCCCTGCCGAGCGAATCCAATTGGGCGCCGATCATGGAGTTCACGGCCGCGGACGTCTTTCAGCACTCACCTTTTGGCGATATCCTGAAATAACTGAAGTCTCTCTCTTTGTCAGGAGAGCCCTGGCCGGACTATGGTCAGCAAGGTTGGGGTATGGACGATGAAGAAATTCAAAACCCACCCACCACCCACTTTGTAGCCACTGTCGACGACTTAACCGACATGCTCGACTTCGACTCCGAAGACATCGACGGTATGGACACCGATGAAGGAGATGATGAAGAACCAGCGCCTACTAGGCCCTGGAAAGCCACCTCGTCATATGACATATACATGGTGGACACCCCAAAAGAGGGAGAGGGCGATGGAACAGCGGAGGATGACCCCTCTAAGAAACAGCAAAAGCGCCGGCGTCAGTGGCGCCGCTCAAAATCCCGCCAACACAAAAACAGCGATTCCAGCATGGGAGATAATAATACCCCGGAAAGCGCCGAAGAACATCCCCCCGAGCAAGATTTAGCACAGGAGGATGGAGAAACCAGCCCTCATGAGAGAGCGGCTGACAGAGAGGTCGAGGACAATAATTGTATGCCTCCCTCCGAAGACGAGGCAAGCCTCGACAATGACGAATTCGCCGTGCCAGAGGATCCCGTCGAACAAGAGCGTTTTCAACGCAGGCTTATGGCCACGGCAAGAAGCCTCAAGAAAAAACAGCAACAACTTAAAGCTAATCAAGATCGGCTAGTCGATAGATGGACAGAAGTCCTTGCGGCCGAAGAGCATAAACCCGAACGCCCCTCCAAAGCGCAGGTTGCTACCCTGATTAGAGGAGTAAGCACTTGACGTGGCCGACAGGCCACCTCATGGACGCGACAGAGAGGCCTCATGGCCCTCCACCCAAGACGCACCCCGTACCAAGGCACGGGAATATGCGCCGGACTTACGAGACATGTTGGAGGACAAGGCAAGGCAAACAAGATCGATCTACGGATCGCGTGGGCGCCCCACGGCTCGAGACGGCAACCGTCACGCCGGCCACAAATTCGGCAGGGCCGAACACAGTAGACAAAGCTCATAGGAGCTACGTCATGATATCGCCCAGTATAGAGGCGCCGCACACCCATTGTGCTTCACAGACGAAATAATGGATCATCAAATCCCCGAGGGTTTCAAACCCGTAAACATCGAATCATATGATGGCTCAATAGATCCCGCGGTATGGATCGAGGATTATCTCCTTCATATCCACATGGCCCGCGGCGATGATTTCCACGCCATCAAATACCTCCCACTCAAGCTTAAAGGACCAGCCCGGCAGTGGCTTAACAGCCTGCCAACAGGGTCAATCAGCTGTTGGGAGGACCTGGAAGCCGCTTTCCTCGATAATTTCCAGGGCACTTATGTGCGACCCCCAGACGTTGACGACCTAAGCCACGTAATTCAGCAGCCAGATGAATCAGATAGGCAATTCTGGACACGGTTCCTAACAAAGAAAAATCAAATACTCGACTGTCCGGACGCAGAGGCCTTAGCATCCTTCAAGCATAATATCCGTGACGAGTGGCTTGCCCGGCACCTAGGACAGGAGAAGCCGAAATCTATGGCAGCACTCACGGCACTCATGACCCGCTTTTGCGCGGGAGAAGACAGCTGGCTTGCTTGTAGCAACAATATGAACAAGAACCCTGGTCGTTCGGACACCAAGGACATTCGTGGCAGGTCGCGTCGCAACCAGCAGAAGCGCCGCATCAACGGCGACAATGCTAAGGATACGACAGTTAATGCCGGATTCAGAGGCTCTAAATACGGTCAGCGGAAAAAAGTCATTCAAAAGGAATCCTAGGGGCCCGTCCAGCTTGGACCGAATACTCGACCGCTTGTGCCAAATACATGGCACCCCCGAAAAGCCGGCCAATCACACCAATAGGGACTGTTGGGTGTTCAAGCAGGCAGGCAGATTAAGTGCCGACAATGAAGACAAGGGGTTGCATAGAGATGACGACGAGGAGCCCCGGCCACCGAACAACAATGGATAGAAGGGTTTTCCCCCACAAGTGCGGACGGTGAACATGATATACGCCACCCACGTCCCCAAAAGGGAGCGGAAGCGCGCGTTAAGGGACGTATACGCGGTAGAGCCAGTCGCCCCAAAGTTCAACCCATGGTCCTCCTACCCGATCGCCTTTGATCAAAGAGACCATCCCACTAGCATCCGTCATGGTGGATTCGCCACATTGGTTCTCGACCCAATTATTGACGGATTTCATCTCACTAGTCCTTATGGACGGCGGCAGTAGCCTGAACCTGCTTTACCAGGATACAGTGCGGAAAATGGGCATAGATCCCTCGAGGATTAAGCCCACCAAAACGACCTTTAAAGGTGTAATACCAGGTGTAGAGGCCAGCTGCACAGGCTTAGTCACACTTGAAGTGGTCTTTGGATCTCCGGATAATTTCCGAAGCGAGGAGTTAATCTTCGACATAGTCCCGTTCCGAAGTGGTTATCATGCACTGCTCGGGAGAACCGCATTCGCCAAGTTCAATGCAGTCCCGCACTACGCATACCTTAAGCTCAAGATGCCAGGCCCTCGAGGAGTAATTATGGTCAATGGAAACACCGAACGCTCCCTCCGAACGGAGGAGCACACTGTGGCCCTTGCAGCGGAAGTACAAAGCATCCTCTCCGGGCAGTTCTCCAGTCCGGCCATTAAACGTCCAGACACCGTCAAGCGCGCCCGGAGTAACCTACAACAAGACCGCCTGGCACGTTCCGAGCAGGCGTAGCAATGCGGCCCCAACCCCAACCCACGCAAAAAGGCGACGTCAGTACTTCGCGTACATAACTACGCCTATAATACCATGGGCATAGGGGGAGGGGCACCATCACGGCATGCCCAAAACACGGATTAAACCACACCAGGGGCTGCCGATTTTTTTTACTTTTCTCTTACTTCCAGGACTCTACTATTCGAAAGGCCAGTTCGACAGTTCAATTGCCGCACAAACGATGCAAGAACCAGGGAAGCAGACAAGCCATGCCGCATCACGGAAATCCCAGGTGGTCTCTATCACGAGCAGTATACCTGTTTCGCACACTATTCCGCAGCTTGCCCCTGGAGCAGACATGTTCAATAGTCCAACTTTTCATTTCTCGCATTACTTGTATCGTTCTGCTTTGATCGCAGCTATTTTTAATAAACAACGAATAGCTATTGTCTATTTTTGCATTACCTTTTTATAAATAATTGTTCCTTAACGACATGTTGCACCCGTACAATCTGGTACAGCCAAAATACACCAGGGGCTTCAGTACCCCTCAATATGGTGTGAGAAGTCCGAACACTTTCACAAGTGCGGCACCCCGAACTTATAGCATTATATGCATCGGCTCCGAATCATGTCTTGGGTCAATAGTTGGGTTTGCCCGGCTCCTATGTTTTGGTGCCTTACGTTCCGCTATATCGGCTAAGGTAGCACTAGGAGAACCACTGCGATTGTGCCCCAGTTGAGCTGGGCCGAGCACCTCAGTGGAGAAAGCTAAAATTGACTGTCATGATGAAGCGAGAGCTGGTCGCTGTTCGAGAGGTTTTTTCGAGTCCCTAAAGACTTATGCCGCTTCGGGCGAGGAGTCAGCTCTGTCCGGCCAAGGCGTGGATAGCACCCCGAAATCGGTCTTCCGAATACTAGGGGCTTCGCCGAAATTTAAAATTATAGAATTCTATGGCTAAGTGAGAGTGTTCACGCGTTATAGTCCGATTGGCTCGTTCGCTGGGCTGAGCGCCTCCCTCGAAGGACCCAAACATGGGAAAAAGAGTGCTCAGGTTTATCCCCGAACACCCCAGCACTAGCGGCATGGGGGCAGAAGCCGACGACTAGCCATCTCTCAGAATTGATAAACAGCCGCACAGAAGGTAATATTTTAAATCCAAACAGCATTGCTAAGCGCATATGAACAAGTTTCCAGCGCACAGGACAAAAACGAGCGAGTTTTACTCAAAAATTACATCCCTAGTACATTCATCCGCCACAAGGTGGGCACCCTTCAGAACATCCTTATAGTAATTTTCGGGCTTGCGATGCTCTTTCCCCGGCGGTGGCCCGTCCTTCACAAGCTTCTCAGCATCCAGCTTGCCCTAGTGCACCTTAGCACGGGCAAGGGCCCTACGGGCACCTTCAATGCAGACGGAGCGCTTGATAACCTCGAACCTTGGACAGGCCTCCACCAGCCGCCGCACCAGCCCGAAATAGCTCCCAGCCAGGGCCTCTCCAGGCCACAGCCGAACTAGGAGGCCCTTCATGGCCTGTTCGGCCGCCTTGTGGAGCTCAACTAGTTGCTTCAGCAGGTCGCTCAGGGGCACGGGGTGTCCAGCCTCAGCATACTGAGACCAGAACACCTTCTCCGTCGAGCTGCCCTCCTCGGCTCGATAGAATGCGGCGGCATTGGATACACTCCAGGGAAGATCTGCAAATGCCCCTGGAGAGCTCCGGATTCGGGTAAGTATCAAGTAACTCACGTTTATATGTTTATTTTGCATAAAAAATGCCTTACCCGCCGCTATCTTCTTCACCTCATCCAACTCCTGGAGGGTCTTCTTGGACTCGGTCTTGGCAGACTTGGCATTTTCTATAGCTGCCGCGAGCTCGGACGCTCGCGTCTTTGAGTCAAGCTCCAAACTCTCATGTTTCTTCATGAGAACCTCGAGCTCTTGCCGCACCTTGCCAACCTCAGCCTCATACCTCTCCCGCTCGGTGCGCTCCGCGGCCGCACTCTTCTCGGCCTCGAGCAGCGCTTGCTTAAGGGTCGCCACCTCAGATGTGGCCCCTACAATAGCCATGTCAATCCTGTCATTTTTTGCAATTGCGCCTTTTTATGTACATATTCAAACAGGGTATTTCTTACCTTCGTTCTCCTCGAGCTGCTTCTTGGCACGCCCGAGCTCTTGCTCGGACTTCTCGAGGCTTTGCTTCAGCACGTCCACTTCCGCAGTCAGTGCGGCGGACGCTAGCAGAGAAGCCTGCATACGCATATTGACTGCTTTTGTTAGACTCCTGCGAATTCTTTGATCCTCTATTCGGCTTTTCTTCCCGAACGCCCAACAGAGCATCAGGGGCTACTATCTATGCGGTAATATTATTTAAACATTATTTACTTACCTCAAAGCCTGTTAAAAGGCTAGTACACGCTTCAGTCAGTCCGCTCTTGGCGGACTGAACCTTCTGGACCACCGCACTCATAATAGTGCGGCGTCCCTCATCGATGGAGGCACCCTCGAGCACCTCCAACAGATTATCCGGCACCCCCGGTTGGACGGGGGTCACCGGCACGGTGGGCTTGCTCCTCTTGGAAGGAGGTCACCCGCCGGACTCTGGAACCTTTGAAGGTTCCGGAGCGGCGTCCGGCCTTGAGCCGGACTTAGAGCCCTGGGGGGTCTCATCCCCTTTACTCCTAGAGTCCGGGAGGTCGCCTTGCGGCGCCTCCAGGACCACCTCCTCCCGGCTTGGAACCTGTGGGGACAACACTTCGGTGTCGTCCGTAGGGCGGGGGGATGAAGCCGTCAATAGCGAGTTCACATCCGACTGGTCCAGTGAGCCGCTCGATGATGCGTCGAGCCGGTCTTTGGGTGGGCTGCATAAACATATTTCGACATAAGGGAAAGCTGCGCAAAAAACGAATACTATGAATTACTCCGGTATCCGGATACTTACGATCTCGCCAGGGGCTTGGCTCTGGGCTGCCACTCCTCTCCACCGTCGTCGGCATCGGGGGAGTAGTCCGGAGGATGGGTCTTTCCCTTCCTGGATCCCCCGGCCTCCTCAGAGTGGGCGGCCTTCCTTTTCTTCTCTCCTCCCGCTGGAGGGGGAGAGGTCTCTTCTTCTTCCTTCTCGTCTTCATGGTAGGAATGCGCCTCGGAGCCGCCGGATGATGAATCCGACACCTCCTGGCGTCGGGCACTCCTTCGAGTCCCTGCGGCCTTCTTCTTGGCCTTTTTCTCCGGCACCACATAGGGTGCCAGAACCAGCAGCTTCGCCAAGTGGGCGTCCGCTGGGCCTTCGAGCAAAGGAGCTAGACAGTTGATCTGTCCGGACGTCACCTCCCAATACCGTCAAAGATAAGGGAGCTTAGATCCCGCATAGAGTCAAACTGTGAAAAACTGATACCCTGTAAAAAGACAAAAACATCTTACCGCAAGAGCGTGACGCTGAGCACTGAATCCACGATCCTCGGCAGCAGATGCGGGAGCCTCGGCGCCCTTGAAAAGCATCCTCCAGGCATCTCCGTACGTCATGTCGAAGAGCCTGTTTAGAGTTTGATGTTGTGCCAGGTCGAACTCCCAGAGGTTGAAGGCCCGTCATTGACACGGGAGGATCAGGCGGATGAGCATAACCTGGACTATGTTGACAAGCTTGAGCTTCTTGTCCACCAGGGTTTGGATGCATGTTTGGAGTCCGGTCAGCTCTCCTTTTTTACCCCAAGACAGACCTGTCTCCTTCCAGGAGGTGAGCCGCGTAGGGGGGTTGGATCGGAACCCAGGGGGTGCGACCCATTCGGCGTCGCGCGGCTCGGTGACGTAAAACCACCATGATTGCCACCCCTTCAGGGTCTCCACAAAGGAGACCTCGAGCCACAGGACGTTGGCCATCTTGCCGACCATGGCACTGCCGCACTCTGCCTGGCTGCCGCGCACCACCTTCGGCTTGACGTTGAAAGTCTTGAGCCATAGGCCGAAATGGGGGCGGATGCGGAGGAAAGCCTCGCACACGATGATAAATGCCGAGATGTTGAGGACAAAGTTCGGGGCCATATCGTGGAAATCCAGGCCGTAGTAGAACATGAGCCCCTGGACAAATGGATGCGGAGGGAAGCCCAGTCCGCGGAGGAAATGGGGGAGGAATACCACCCTCTCATGGGGCCCAGGAGTAGGGACGAGCTGCCCCTTTTCGGGAAGCCGGTGCGCGATGTCGCTAGCCAGATATCCAGCCTTCCTCAGCTTCTTGATATGTCCCTCCGTGACGAAGGAGACCATCCACTTGCCTCCCGCTCCGGACATGACTGGAGAAGGTCGAGGTGATAGTGCGGACTTGGGTGCTGGAGCTCGAGTACGCTAGAATGGATAGGCAGAGGAGGAAGAAGGCGTGGGTGAAAAGATGGATCCTTATCCCCTTATATGGGTGGACGCGACTACATGTCCCCACCAGCCTGGTAAAACTTGCTTATCTCCAAGCGCCGTAATAAAAGGCGCGGTTGGGTTACCCATGCCCATATTGATGAGAATCCCGAAATGAGGGGACACGATCTCTGCTTCAACAAGACGTACCAAGGAAACCGCCTCGCACAACGCGCTGAGGTGGGATAATTAAATAGATAAAGGCTTGGCCGTGGCGTGTCGCACCACGGAATACGTCAGCAGATTAGATTTGTGTTAATATTATTATTCTCTCTATGGAAATATGTGGAAACTTATTTTGCAGAGCCGGACACTATCTTTGTGTTCAAGATCTTCTATGAAGTATTTGGAGGAGGAACCCGCCTTGCAATGCCGAAGACAATTTGTGCGCCGGACCCGTCATCGTTGAAGCCTGGTTCAGGGGCTACTGAGGGCGTCCTAGATTAGGGGGTGTTCGGATAGCCGAACTATACCTTCAGCCGGACTCCTGGACTATGAAGATACAAGATTGAAGACTCCGTCCCGTGTCCGGATGGGACTTTCCTTAGCGTGGAAGGCAAGCTTGGCGATATGGATGTTCAGATCTCCTACCATTTTAACCGACTTTATTTAACCCTAACCCTCTCCGGTGTCTATATAAACCGGAGGGTTTTAGTCTGTAGGACAACATACCATCAACAATCATACCATAGGCTAGCTTCTAGGGTTTAGCCTCTCTGATCTCGTGGTAGATCAACTCTTGTAATACCCATATCATCAATATTAATCAAGCTGTACGTAGGGTTTTACCTCCATCGAGAGGGCCCGAACCTGGGTAAAACTTCGTGTCCCCTGCCTCCTGTTACCATCTGGCCTAGACGGACAGTTCGGGACCCCCTACCCGAGATCTGCCGGTTTTGACACCGACACCGCCTCTCTCTTGAATGTCCGACATCCGGACCGCCTCTCTCATGATTGTCAAACAACAGATTTAACAAAATGGCACCATTCTGGATGTGTAGAAAATGGTCCCTATTTTTCCTGATCTCATCTACCCTTCTATATGTCACGTTGTCTAGTGTCAAAGGATTCAAGAAAACCATGGCTTCATCATTAGCCGGAAGTAACAGGCACATGATGGTATGAAGTTGTCCAAAGTTATATTGGATAGGAGTCCTAATAGGATAATTCGCTTTTTGGTATGAAGTTCAGCAAGAGCCTTTCGAATATCGCTCTTTGGAAGGCCTTTGCTGAACTTCGTACCAAAAAGTGAATTATCCTATTAGGACTCCTTTCCAAAATAACTTTGGAGAGCTTCATACCATCATGCGACTGTTAATTCCGGTTAATTATGAAACCATGGATTTGTTCAATACTTTGACACAAAAGAACGTGCACATATAGAAGCGTAGATGAGATCAGGAAAAATACGGATCAACTTAATTATGCACATCCATTATGGGGGCATTCTTGATCAATCTCTTATAAATCTCGAGAGTTTGTCGGGTAGACTATTGGAATCAGGGACGGCAAAGAAGGTCTTTGCCATCTGTCATTTCTGTGCCGTCTGCTAGCAGATGGGAAAGAATCTTTGTCATCTGCCAGCGGATGGCAAAGAGGTGCTGGTGGGGTCCACTGGATGCCAGTACACTGCAATGGTCCATCCCCCTCTTTGCCGTCTACTGGCAGACGGCAAAGACTTGTTGCCATTTGCTGGCAGACGGCAAAGAGGGGGGCTATCTTTTTTTTTGCGGGTAAAAAAACCCGTTGCCCGCACCTCCTCTATCTCTATCCCCTCTCTCCGCCCCTGTCTCTCCACCCCACCCACCTCTCTCTACCGCTCGTCTCTCCCTCTCCCTCGCCGGAGCAGCTACGTATGGCGGCCGATTCCGGCAAGCTCCGGCGGGATTTGACGGCGCCCAGCACACCCACGTGACCCGCTCGCCCCGCTCCTCCATCCCTTCTGACCAGATCCGACGCGCGCATCCTCCAGTGACCACACGCGACCCTCTGCTACGGCTAGGGTTTTGGCGCGCCTGGACCTATCTCCGGTCCTTCAGGCCCTCCCGGGCAAGAGGCCGGCCCACTCCACCCTCGCTTTGTCGGCCAACTTGTTCTTCGGTGCGCCGCTGGCCGTGGCCGGCGCTGGAGCGCATCAAGGCCGTCATCACCACTGCCGTGGTGTTGCTCCCCAACTCCAAGGACCCCGACTTCGCGCGCTTCGTCCCCGACCTCCAGGCCCGTGTGCTCACTTCCGCAGACCAGGTCTTATTTGAGTCGCTACCTCTCTGTCGATTCATCTTGCTTGCTTCTGGGCTTGTGATTTAGGCTAGTCCGCTAGTGGAATAACCATTGCACGGTATCTGAACTGTAAGTGGATATTACAGTTAAGTGAAAACAGTCGTATAAGATTTTGAGTCATATGTAATGCCAATCGAGTTATATTGTGTTCAAGAGTAAGACACTGGAAGGTAGAAACATAACATCTAGATTAGGACCTGAATGTTGCTAGTGGTAGTAACTATTGACAGATCTATATCTTTCCTGTGTCGTGTGGGATCCGATGTTTTTCATGGTTTCTGAACACTGCAATTGGCCAGTTGTGCTGGTGCTGCCCCTGTTGTTGAGTAGATTTGTTAAATCACCCCACCCATGTATTCATACTTTTCTGAACACCATACGATGCCAAGAATTCAGGTTAATTTGTTTGTTGTCATGTATTGAGAAATTGCCGGTGAACTGAACTGGACATCTGCCAAAAACAGCATCCGACCTTCATACAGTGGGTATAATATATGTTCTCCTGACATGCGGAATTTTGCACTTTATTTTTCTTATTTAAGGGGGATAGGAAAATGCCAATGCTTATTGGGATTGTAGAAGTATTCACCATTCACGAGTTTGGAGTCTACTGGTGGCACATGAATGATGACCTTGTTAGACCTTTGGTGATGCTTCCTCCAAAAGAAATACCACCATTCTGGCATGCTATATTTTTCATTGCGGTGAATGGTATTCTCTTTTCCCACACAGCATGATTTCCCCTTTTGGGTCCTCTCTGCTTCAAATTATTCCATATGATTGTAATATGCAACTCCTATAGTTTTCTATGATGCACTCAAACATCCTTTCCATCATATTGTATCAAGAGAGGGCATGACACTGCAACCCAGTGATTTTCCTATTTATGAGTTTTTAGGTCCTGTGAACCAATTAGGCCCTTGGTCATTTCTTGAACTCAATCAGTAACTCATTTGTGGAAAAACTTGATGATGTGTGTACATGTGTGTTCTGTTTTGTTTTGAAGTGGATAACATTGCCCCGTGTTTCACTTGGAAAAAACATATGTTTGTTGAATAATAGGAATTTATGCACCATTTCTATCTATTCATAACTCTTAAACTAGCACTTCTCTCCTTAAAATTTCTAATCAGGCTGACTCCTGTTTTGTGCTCCACAGATACAATGGTCCGGCAAGCTGCTATGGTGGTCAAGTGTGTGCTGCTCATGTACTACAGAAACAACAAAGGTCGTCACTATCGTAGACAGGTAATCTGTTGTACATTATCATTGTTCAGCTAATTATGTAACACAGTCTTGATACGCAGGTAATCTGATGTACATTATCATTCCTTATCTTCGTTCATACTTTGATACACATATTTAACTGACAATTCTTCTCTAACACAGTCTTGGGGTATTTACAACCATCAATGCAGCACCTCCCATGTGGTCCCCAGTATTAGTTGCTTGTGCGATTATGCCTTAAATAATGAAAGAAAATTATTTATCTTGAAGTCCACTTCCTGTCCCTTGCTCCGTTTTACGTCGAATATCTCAAGCGACAAAATTTGCTCTTAATGTACTGCTGCAGGATCTGGATATCTCTCAAAATTTAGTACTTTCTGGTGTTGATCTCAAGTGCTGGCTCCTACAGCATTGCATTTCACCAAGTGAAATGCTACATTTTTACTCCTAACCCATTCTCTCTTTCTTAGTGTTTTTGATATGCAGGTTGGAAGAAAAGAAGAAGATCTAGAGAAGATCTTAGTAATAAGATAGTTTTTAGGAAAATAGATATTTAGTTTTAGGTCGTTTCCTATAATTTAAGATACGGAGTGCCTGTCTTTAGTTTTTGTTTTGAATTTGTGAAACTTGCTACCTATTGATGAAACTGTGTAATATTGATGAAACTATGTATATGTATGGATGAAACTTGGTACTATTGGTAACATGTGTTGGATATGCTATTGGATATGGAGTGCTTGTCTGTGAACATGAATTGATATAAGAAGAAACATAATTAATACTATTTGGTCTCTTTGCCATCTGCCAGCAGACGGCAAAGTGCCCTTTGTCGTGCTCGTTCAGCCGGACGTTTTGCCGTCTGCTGACTGACTGCAAAGGCCTTTGCCTTCCGCCAGGCATGCCTTTGCCGTCAGCCATGGCAGACGGCGAAGTTTCTGATTCCTGTAGTGGTAGGGGTGGGACGGGGTAGGAGATCGACAATGTTTTGTTTCTAGGGTTTGGGTGTCCTCGAGAGGTGGTCGGGCAAGAGGGGGTTGATCGACGTCCCCCTCTCGACCCCTCGGCGATCCTCGACCCTCGACCCTCGACCCCTCAGGGATCCTCAACCCGTCGGTGATCCATGACCCTCTACTTTAATTCTTATTAAAAATTTCCTTCTTCTCCTCTATTCCTTCTTCTTCTCCTCTTTTTTTCTTCTTCTATTTTTTCTCCTTCTTCTCCTCTTTTTTTTCTTCTTCCTCTTTTTATTTCTTTGTCGTGTTCTTCCTCTCCTCTTCTCCTTCTTCTTCTCCTTCTTCCACTTCTTATTTTCCTTTTTCCTCTCCTTTTTCTTCTTCTTCCTTCTTCATTCTCCCTCTTTTCTTCTTTTCCCTTATTTTCCTTTTTCCTCTCCACTAACCTAAAATCTACTAACCTAAAATGCACTAACAGTACAAGTAAACTTAAAATGCACTAAACTAAAATCGATATCTAGTAACAACCTAAATAAAAAAAATTAATACATCTATAAAAACATATATGAACAAAAAATTCATCATTCATCTCATTATGTACATCCATGCATACATCTGAACAAAAAAACATAATCATATACACATACATATCATCTACGAACAAAAATATCATCATATATGTGAACGAAAATAGGGAGAAGAGGACAGGGAGGAAGGGGACATCGGCCTGACCGAGGGCAGCGGCGGTGTAGAGGGCGGCGACGACGGCGTGGTTAGGGTAGGGGCGACAGCGGCATGGTCGGAGCAGGGGCGACAGCGGCGTGGTCGGGCAGGGTGATGTAGAGGCATGGCGCCGGCGGCTTGGTCGGGGTAGAGGTGAGGGCGGTGTGGTCGAGGCATGGCGAGGGAGTCGACGACGATGTCCAGTAGCCTGACGGCGTCGACGGGGCAGATGGCGTCAACGGCGTCGACACTGCGAGCTCGGGCAGCCTGGCGGCGTCATCGGAGGCAACTGCAGAGATGAAATCTGAAAAACGCTAAGTGTTGGCTTATATTGCAAATCCTTTGGTCCTGGTTTGTGGCACCAACCGGGACGAATACCCACCTTTGACCCCGGTTCGTGCCACCAACTGGGACCAAAGGTCTCTTTTTAGCAGCCCAAAGGGCGGGAAGCAGAGACCTTTGGTCCTGGTTGGTGGCACGAACCGGGACCAAAGGTGGGTATTCGTACCGGTTCGTGCCTTTGGTCCTGGTTGGTGCCACCAACCGGGACGAAAGGGTGGCACAACTGTGGTGTGGTCGGAGTTTAGTCCCACCTCGCTAGCTGAGAGAGCTCAGCACCTATTTATTAGTTGCGTTGCGGCTCAGGTGCTGAGCTCCTCTCTAATTTGCAGGCATTACTTGCCTACCATTTGTCACCGCCATGTTGGGCCTATTGGGCCTGTGGGCCTGCATCCTGGCCCATGTACATATGGGTTTCTAGTCAAGTGCACGCCGTGTGGCCTACTAGGCGGCATTTATTTTTATTTTTTTCCAGTACTTTTGTTTTGTTTTTTGCATTATTTATTTTCTTTTTTTTCTTTCTTTTTATTCTCTTTGATTTTAGGTCAGAAAAATTATAAAATATCTGTTAGAGGCATTAGTTTTCAAATTTGAATAATTTAAACTCGAATTATTTGAAATTTGCATGAATCACTAGTTTGTGAATAACTTCACTATAAAAATATATATTTGAGTGATTCTTTTTCCTACTGTTTAATATTACTGTGTTTTATCATTATATTCAAAAACAGATTTTTGTTATTTTAGTTTCTATCAAAAAAATTCTTTATGAAAATTATTTTTCCTATTAAAGTTTCTAAAAAAATTCTTTATGATAATTCTTTTTGCTATTACTGTTTTGAAAAAAAATACTTTGGTAATTCAAGTTGCTATAAAAGCTTTTTAGTTGATTATTTTTGCTATTAAAGAGTATTATAGTTTTGTTTTAGTTAATCATAACAGAATATTTTAATTGATTCTTTTTGCTATTGAAGAGTATTATACTTTTGTTTTAGTTGATCATAAGAGAATATTTTAATTGCTTATTTTTAGTTCATTCTTTTTTCTATTTGAGTTTCATAAAAGTTTTCTAGTTCATTCTTTTTGCTATTAGTTCATTCTTTGAGCTAAATGACCCTAAAACTGAAAAACACTTCAAATGAACTGTGAAAAGGTTGAAAGTTGGCATGGTATCATCATTTAACCCACATAGCATGTGCTAAAAAGTTGAGAGGGTGACGGCCAAAGCTAGATGCACTTCGTGTACAAAATGGACAATCTCTTTCGAAGTATCAGGGTTTTGGACGAAAACTCATCTATTTCAAAGGGATTTCATTTTTTTGAACTTATTTTAACTCCAGACTTTTTGTGTGTTCAAAAGGCACCATTCAAACCCACATCATCAATTTTGTACCCTTTCTAACTTCATTTGGTATTTTTCATGCATTTACTGATTTCTTTGAGTTAAATGACCCTGAAATTGGAAAGCACTACAAATGAACTCCGGAAAGTTTGAAAGTTGGCATGGTATCAGCATTTCACCCACATAGCATGTTATAAAAGATGAGAGGGTTACGACAAAAGCTGGACGATGCACTTCGTATACAAAACAAACAATCCCTTTCAAAGTTTCATGGATTCATACGGAAACTCAACTGTTACAAAAGGCATTTCATTTCTTCACATGTAACTGCAGTGATATTCTAGATCAAAGGCATCGTCATAATAGTTGTGGAAACAAAGTCTTTACTTTTTCTTCGCTTGTGTCCTTTGCTTATTGCGCCTTAACCATGGATAATCTTCATCGTTTAACAAGGTGCTTGGGTCATCCTTGACTTTGAAGGGAGGAATTTCATGAAACTTTTCATAATCTTCAGACATGTCTTTCTTGCCCTCCAATCCCACGATGTCTCTTTTTCCTTAAAGAACTATGTGGCGCTTTGGGTCATCGTATGATGCATTCTCTTCCTTATCTTCTCTTTTTCTCGGTTTGGTAGACATGTCCTTCACATAGAAAACCCACGCCACATCATTGGCTAGGACGAATGGTTCGTCTATGTACCCAAGATTCTTCAGATCCACTGTTGTCATTCCGTACTATGGGTATACATGTACCCCGCCTCCTGACAGATTGACCCATTTGCACTAAAACAAAGGGACCTTAAAATCATGTCCGTTGTCAAGTTCACATATGTCCACTACGTAACCATAATATGTGTCCTTTCCCATCTTGGTTGCTGCCTCAAAGTGGACACCACTGTTTTGGTTGGTGCTCTTTTGATCTTGGGCGATCGTGTAAAATGTATTCCCATTTATCTTGTACCATTTGTAAGTCAATATAGTCGAAGATGGTCCCTTGGCCAACGAGTACAACTCATGAGGAGCAGAGTTGTCACCCCAGAGACGAGTTTGCAACCAACTACCGAATGTCCAGATGTGTTCACATGTAATCCAGTCGTCACACTGCTTTGGGTGTTTTGAGCGCAGAATATTCTTTTGTTCATCGACATACAGGGTCACCAAGGTAGAATTCTGTGGAACTATGTAGTGTGCCTGAGACCAAGAATGCCCGTCACTACATATTATTGAGTCCCCTCCTAGCGTCCCTTTTCCAGTCAGTCTCCCCTCATACCGTGATTGAGGGAGACCAATCTTCCTCTATTTGATGGCCCATGGAGATGCTTCCTTCTAGCCTAGCGCGGTTACGGACATATTTCTTTAGGACTCCCATGAACCTCTCAAAGGGGAACATATTGTCTAGAAATACAGGGCCCAGAACGACAGTCTCGTCAACTAGATGAACTAGGACGTGCGTCATGATATTGAAAAAGGATGGTGGGAACACTAGCTCGAAACTGACAAGACATTGCGCCACATCACTCCTTGACCTTGGTAGGATTTCTGGATTGATCACCTTCTGAGAGATTGCATTGAGGAATGCACATAGCTTCACAATGGCTAATCGAACGTTTTCTGGTA
The DNA here is from genome assembly GCF_056163025.1 of Triticum urartu. NCBI lineage: Eukaryota > Viridiplantae > Streptophyta > Magnoliopsida > Poales > Poaceae > Triticum > Triticum urartu. Next base: position 7,559,180 of record NC_141878.1, on the reverse strand, counting down.
GAAGCCCCCTCAATGCAACCGGAAGCAGTTCCGTCATATTCACGTGGCAGTCATGAGACTTTAGGTTCTGGAACTTTTTCTCTAGCATATATATTATTCCCTTTATATTCAAGAGAAGCCAGATGGGACCTTCATACTGAGCAGACATTCAAACAAGATTTCCTTCTCTTCTTTGGTAAGAGCGTAGCTGGCAGGACCTTCATACTGTTTGGGAGGCATCCCATCTTTTTCAGGACCTTCATACTGTTTGGGAGGCATGCCATCTTTTTCGTGTACACATTGCTGGTCCTCCCTTGCCTCCGGTGTATCTTTTGTCTTCGCATACACACCCAAGAAGCCTTGCAAGTTCACGCAAAGATTCTTCATCATGTGCATCACGTCGATTGAAGAGTGAACCTCTAGGTCTTTCCAGTAGGGTAGGTCCCAAAATATAGATTTATTCTTCCACATGGGTGCGCGTTCCTCAGCATCATTCGGAACAGATAGTCTGCCAAGACCCTTTCCAAAGATTACTTGTAAATCATTGACCATAGCAAGTACGTGATCACCAGTATGGATGGAGGGCTTCTTCCGGTGATCTGCCTCGCCTTTGAAATGCATTTCTTTCTTTCGACATTGATGGTTGGTTGGAAGAAATTGACGATGCCCCAGGTACACATTCTTCCTGCATTTTTCCAGGTATATACTTTCGGTGTCATCTAAACAGTGCGTGCATGTGTGGTATCTCTTGTTTATATGCCCTGAAAGGTTACCGAGAGCAGGCCAATCATTGATGGTTACAAACAGCAATGCATGCAGGACAAATTTATGCCGTTTCTGCTCATCCCACACACGTAGACTGTTTACATTTCACAGCTAGAAAAGTTCTTCAACTAATTGCCTTAGGTACACATCAATTCTGTTGATGGGTTGCTTAGGGCCTTGGATGGGAACTGGCATCATAATGAACTTCCGCTTCATGCACAACCAAGGAGGAAGGTTATGGATACATAGACTCACGGGCCAGGTGATGTGCTCTGCTCCCTGAAAGTATTAATGCCATCCGCGCTTAAACCAAACCATACGTTCCTTGTGTCACCTGCAAAGTCCGCCCAGTACATTCTCTCAATTTTTCTCCACTGTGACCCGTCAGCGGGTGCTCTCAACTTCCCGTCTTTCTCACGGTCCTCTCTGTGCCATCGCCTCAACTTGGCATGCTCTTTGTTTCTGAACAGACATTTCAACCATGGAATTATAGGAGCGTACCACATCACCTCGACAGGAACCCTCTTCCTGGGGCGCTTGCCATCAACATCACCAGGGTCATCTCGTCTGGTCTTATACCGCAATGCACTGTATACCGGGCATGCATTCAAATCCTCGTATGCACCGCGGTAGAGGATGCAGTCATTAGGGCATGCATGTATCTTCTTCACCTCCAATCCTATAGGGTGTACAACTTCTTTGTTGCATACGTACTGTCGGGCAATTCGTTATCCTTTGGAAGCTTCTTCTTCAATATTTTCAGTAGCTTCTCAAATCCTTTGTCAGCTGCAACAATTCTAGTACGGTACCGAGCTTTGTGTTGCCATCTTCGCAATTGGGGTACAACCCTTTTTTGTGATCCTCTAACATGCGATCGAACTTCAGCTTCTCCTTTTCACTTTCGTACTATATCTTTGCATCAACAATGACCCGGCGAATATCATCATCAGGCACATCGTCGGGTTCCACTTGATCTTCAGCTTCCCCCGTTGCAGAATCACCCTATTCAGGGGAACATAGTTGTCATAATCACAACTAAGGTAACAATTGATCCAACGGCATAACGATACCAAGCCTCGGCATGAATGGCATATTTTCTAATCTTTCTAATCTTCGAGCACATTGCATCCATCTTGATCTTGGGATGATCGACAACATCCGCAACATGCAACTCCAATATCATCTTCTCCTCCTCAATTTTTTCAATTTTTCCTTCATGTAATTGTTTTCATCTTCAACTAAATTTAACCTCTCGACAATAAGGTCAGTTGGAATGTCCGATTCACATACCTCCTAGATAAAAAAATCCATGTCACGTTGGTCGGGATAATTGTCACAAACACTAAATGAACCAAATAGTTGTAAAAGATAATACATACCACATCTGAATCATAGACAGGACGTGGGCTGACGGAGGCGGATACTAAAACCAACGCACTATATAATAACAAACAATAATAAAAGTAAGAAAATTACACAAGTATCTATCTAAATCATACGAGTAAGAACCTTTTCCTTTTAGAAACAAGATAAGATGAAGAGGCTCAGAACGGTGGTGCCGGCACGAGATCGGCGCGGGCGATCGACGACGGTGAGGCCGGGGATGGGACAGGATGGACCGCCAAACCAAGACAAATCTCGAGGAAAATGGAGCTTGGACAAGGAGCTTCGATAGGAGAAAGCTTAAGTGTGGCTCCGGCATTTCATCGAACACCTCATGTGCATAGGAGGTGAGGCAGAGCACCACAAAGCTCTCCCACGCCAGGCCAGAAAAACACAGAGCACTCCACTGCTCTGCTCGCGGGCGAGCAGGTATATATAGGCATCTCATTGGTCCCGGTTCGTGGCTGGAACTGGGACTAGGGACCAATGGTTGTGGGCCAGGAGCGAGGCCCATGGGTCTTGGTTCGTGTCTGGAACCAAGACCAATGGGTCCAGACGAACTAGGACCAATGCCCCACGAGGCCCGGCCGTCCCCCTGGCCTCACGAACCAGGACCGTTGCTCCCATGGGTCCCCAGTTTTGGAGTGAACCGGGACTAATGGGCTAGCCCTACCTAAACCAAAGCCCTGTTTTCTACTAGTGATGGTCCGGGAGGTTTGTGTGCACAGGTAGTCACGCCAAGATAGGGTGGTTGTCTTATCGCCCGGTTCTTTAAACCGGTCAGTCACTAAAGATATTCTCCATATCTTGCATTTGCCATTTCTGACGGTTGTCTGTTAGGTCAGTTCTCCAGGAAAAACAAGTGATCACAGAGGCCTAGCGAGAAAGCCAACCGGTGACCACCGCAGCGACATTGATCTTCTGGCCGCACATTGGTTCCCGGTGAAGGAAATATGCCCTAGAGGTAATAATAAAGTTATTATTTATTTCCTTATATATCATGATAAAAGTTTATTATTCATGCTAGAATTGTATTAACCGGAAACATAATACATGTGTGAATACATAGACAAACAGAGTGTCACTAGTATGCCTCTACTAGACTAGCTTGTTAATCAAAGATGGTTATGTTTCCTAACCATGGACAAAGAGTTGTCATTTGATTAACAGGATCACATCATTAGATGAATGATCTGATTGACATGACCCATTCCATTAGCTTAGCACCCGATCGTTTAGTATGTTGCTATTGCTTTCTTCATGACTTATACATGTTCCTATGACTATGAGATTATGCAACTCCCGTTTGCCGGAGGAACACTTTGTGTGCTACCAAACGTCACAACGTAACTGGGTGATTATAAAGGAGCTCTACAGGTGTCTCCAAAGGTACATGTTGGGTTGGCGTATTTCGAGATTAGGATTTGTCACTCCGATTGTCGGAGAGGTATCTCTGGGCCCTCTCGGTAATGCACATCCCATAAGCCTTGCAAGCATTGCAACCAATGAGTTAGTTGTGAGATTATGTATTACGGAACGAATAAAGAGACTTGCCGGTAACGAGATTGAACTAGGTATTGAGATACCGATGATCGAATCTCGGGCAAGTAACATACCGATGACAAAGGGAACAACGTATGTTGTTATGCGGTCTGACCGATAAAGATCTTCGTAGAATATGTAGGAGCTAATATGAGCATCCAGGCTCCGCTATTGGTTATTGACCGGAGACGTGTCTCGGTCATGTCTACATTGTTCTCGAACCCGTAGGGTCCGCACGCTTAAGGTTTTGATGACAGTTATATTATGAGTTTATGAGTTTTGATGTACCGAAGTTAGTTCGAAGTCCCGGATGTGATCACGGACATGACGAGGAGTCTCGAAGTGGTCAATACATAAAGATTGATATATTGGACGGCTATATTCGGACACCGGAAGTGTTCCGGGTGATTTCGGAGAAAACCGGAGAGCCGGAGGGTTACCGGAACCCCCCCGGGAGAAGTAACGGGCCATATGGGCCTTAGTGGAGAGAGAGAGGGGCAGCCAGAGGTGGGCCGCGCACCTCCTCCCCCTGGTCCGAATTGGACTAGGAGAGGGGGGCGGCGCCCCCCCTTTCCCTCTCCCTCCCCACTTCTTTCCCCCTCCTAGTAGGAGTCCTACTCCTACTAGGAGGAGGACTCCTCCTTGGCGCGCCATAGAGGGCCGGCCGGCCTCCTCCCCTTGATCCTTTATATACAGGGGCAAGGGGCACCCCTAGACACAAGTTGATCCACGTGATCATATTCTTAGCCGTGTGCGGTGCCCCCTTCCACCATAGTCCTCGATAATATTGTAGCGGTGCTTAGGCGAAGCCCTGCGACGGTAGTGCATCAAGATCGTCACCACGCCGTCGTGCTAATGGAACTCTCCCCCGACACTTTGCTGGATCGGAGTCCGGGGATCGTCATCGAGCTGAACGTGTGCTAGAACTCGGAGGTGCCGTACTTTCGGTGCTTGATCGGTCGGGCCGTGGAGACGTACGACTACATCAACCAAACGCTTCCGTTATCGATCTACAAGGGTACGTAGATCACACTCTCCCCTCTCGTTGCTATGCATCACCATGATCTTGTGTGTGCGTAGGAATTTTTTTGAAATTACTACGTTACCCAACACCCGGGGCTACATATGCATAAGGAAAATGTTGCCCTGGGTTGCTGCTGTCAAAATCAAAATGTTTGGCCACGATGTTTCAGTTTTTTTCATAGTTTCAACTTTCTTTAAGAAAGTGCTTCCGCCATCTCTGATTAGCCAGCTAAGAAAGTGCTTCCGCCACTATACGTATGCATAAAGAATACATTAATTTGGTCATAGTACTATTGTGAACTGTTCAATTAGTTCTTCACAACATAACCCTGCAAAAAAGACAAGAATTTAATTCCATGGTTTTGCGTGACTTCTATTATCTCAATGAAAACACTAGCATAGATGCAAGGCCACGTTGAATTTGTGTAAATCTTGGATTCCTAGTCCACCCAGGGCAGTCAGCATGCACACTTTTTTCTAGTTTACTTTGGAGCTCCCTCCTGGTAACTCCTTTTCTTGTGCCCATATAAAACGTCGGCGTACCTTGTGAACCTCCTTAAACAATTTCCTATGTGCTCGCAGGACAGTCAGTGCGAAACCAACACCCGGCGACCAGAAATCGTTAGCATCCTTCCCTTCCATCCAGCAAGACTAGCACAGATGTGTTACAAAATGAACAAGAGGTGAACCAGCCTAGTACGAGTGAGGGTGATTGGTAGACCCATGTATTGCAATAGGAAATCACCACACTGGTCCCCAAAACTCCACAGCACACTATCCAAATCAACTTATCCATAGAGGATTGGTGCCACTGAAGAATTGCTGAGGTTTACTCAAAGCCTAGTGGCCTCTCCAAAATTTTCAAGGATGGTAATGAGCAGCACTCACGGCCTTGATGGAGGTGGCAAAAACGAAGACATCGTCACCATACAGGCTGACACTCAGCTTTACTTCTCTCACAGGCAGCGGCGACAGATCACCTGCATCAACTGTGGCTTCGAGGATGTGGTGAAGGGGTCAGTTGCCATGATGAAAAGGAAGGACGATACTTAAGCTGCCCTGTTATGTAGTATGTGAAGTGGTTTATGCTGAGATTCCTCCTCTATGTAGTAATTAGGTTTTTCTACTTTTATTATGCAGTGTGGTGTGGCCTATCAGGTGGAACTTGACAGATTTACTCGTACGAACCCTTCATCTTCTATATTATCTAATATCAACAGACATTAGTCAAATTGTGTTACTGATTGGTGTCTCAAAGAGTTGGTTTGGTTAGTGCTTTGCTATGTGATGGCCATGTGGATGGATGAGAAGCTAACACTACTAGGAAAACCCTTACGAGTAGCGCTGGTTTTTATGGCTATTAGTAGCGCCGGCAGGCGCGCTACTGCTATGGCGCTACAGCTATTTTGTAGTAGTAGTGCTTGTTTGAACCGGCGCTACTGCTATCTATATCTAGTAGTAACGCGCCTCTGTCCATCGCTACTGGTAATACTAGTAGCGTGCCCCTACAACCAACGCTACTGGTAAGGCAGCGCGGCTACAACTCCAATACCCCATGCTACTGCTAGTATTTTTTTTATGTTGTTGTATTCGTATTTTTACAGGTTTTGTACTATTACAACGTACACATACACTGAAAATATATGAAAAAGGAATGTCTCATCATCATCATCGAAGTGGTACAACATAGTCTCATCATATCAACACAATCTCAACACAAATGATGTCGATCTCATCATCTCGAAATAGCGAAACAAGTTAATGATCACATGTCTCTTACATTGTCACCGTAGACACATGTTTCCTCATCTACTTAAACTATGACATACGAGATAAGAGCGATCATGATGATCAAAAGAGGTTTTATGTAGTAGTTTTTGCAGTGGCGCTGGTTCTGAATCCCCTGTTGTGCTATGAATCTCAAGTAACTAGCTTCTGCTTCCGCTCTGCTATCAAACCCTTTCTGGCTTCCGCCGGAGAAGCCAGAGACTTGGGCCTGACACTCTGGCCACTCATCATACACACCCGAAACATGCCCTACATACACGGCATACCACTTCCTCGCAATCGTTGATCTATATACCTGTCAGAGATGCACACACACACCACACACACACACACACACACACATATATATATATATCATGAAGCGAATTCAACGAAACATTTATGAAATAGAAGCAACATATATAGTAAACATAGTTAACAAATTTCATCGTACCGAAGGTAATTAACTAGAGCGCGGCACCATACATCTAATAGTTTTGTCGTACTGAGAGATTCCAAGTTTCGTCATACAGAAAGTAACAAGTAACTAAACAGACACATTGATTTTAAGCAGTGCACTCTTCCCATCTATCCATATCCGGAAGGGTGCACCCAAGCTTAGTGAAAGGCGTCATGTCCTGACGCTGTAGGGAAATGTGGGTTCGGACGGCAGCTCGCAATATTGGGCCGCCGAAGAACATCCCATTATCTTCGCGGACATCTTTCATGATGATGGACGCAATTTCCTGCTGGATCCGGTAGAAATCATTTTGAAGTTGATTATCTGGAATGGCTCCAAAGGCTTTGACCCATCTCTGGATATGGGTATCAGATGAAGATTTCATGCAAAGTGATTGCACATCCCTTCTGTACTCCATCATTAGATGGATGACGAAGAATCAATCATTGTCACTTCTTGCCGGTTGCTGGACGCAACAGAAGTCAGTCTTGTGGCCGAAACAAAGCCCGGCCTTATTTTTTTGCATTGGATGTAGCCACCCCGCATGCTGAAGCCCAGCATAGCTCTGTCCATAACATATTTTATGTGTGTGTAATCTTTCTTCTATATGTTCTTCGACGGGTCCAAATATAGAGCGCATGAGTAACGCCGGTAAAGAACGATGAGAACGGCATGAAACCCCCCGCTGCGCAAAATACACGATCAAGTTATCCTCCATGCATGCAAAGTAACTATTGAAATGCACGTATGTGTTATAGTGCTATCCGTGGATGACTTACCTGGGATGATAAGGTAGGAGAATCGTTTCTTTGTCCTTATTGCTGACCAAGAATTCTTCGATGTACTGACTCGGATATTGACGGTTGGCATCGTTGATTGACAAGAAGCCCTCATGCATGTAGTATGGGTGCGTGACCGCAAGACCGGTGACTTCCTCTCTCCTGATGATGTAGTTCATGTGCAGCGCATACATGCGGACGACCATAAAATCGAGTGTCCACATTTGAAACATCTGGAAGATGTAATCAAACCTCAGGAAGAAGAGGTCCGCGGGGCATGTGTGGCCATACATCTTGAAACGGCTCGGCACATGAACCGTATAAAGTGGGTATCCTGAATCATCCGAGGCGAGGAGGCTTCTCTCTGTCGAAAGCACATGGTCATGGAGTCTCTTGAGATCCCCTGCTATGGCAGATAGTGCATTCGTCGGTACCATTGGCTCTCCCTCGACATGGATTAATGGCGCATGTTTCATTGGTACATGGTCAACCTTGGTCGAAGGTGGCTGGCTGCTAGAACCAACATTGCCAGCTTTATTTGATTTTCTCGCCGCCGGTCTCTTCCTCTGCTTCTTCTTGGTGGGCTCAGGTGCTGGTGGGTCTGTCAGACCCTCCCTGAGCACCACCCATAGTGTTTTCGGGCTCAGCACTGGACGACTATAATTAGTTGAGCTTGGGTGGAGCTGGCATCTAGAGGCGTGTCCTGCGAGGATTGCATGAACAAAGACTTCTTGCATTCCCGAGGATGCTCCGGCTCTGGTACATGCATCTCATATTCATATGGTTGACTCATTGTTACTTCGTTGTCAAAGGCAGTATTGAAATACTAGTTAGGGTCATCGGCATCCTCCATGTCATGATCCATATCCTCTTCCATGGGGCAGATGGCATCATCTGCCAGAACGGTTGGCCCTCCTTCCTCATGTCTCTCGATCTCAGCAAGTAGCACAGACGATGGATGTACTTGTGTAGGTGGTGTTGTGGTCATACCTTCCTGAGGTCCCGTTGGTGTGCTCCCAGGCACCTCAACACGAAGAAGATTTTTCGGCCACAGGATCGGCCAATTTTTTTATTGGCCAAGCTGCGTGGGGGTCTCGTCATCCTCTCAATCGGTTTGTATCGGACAAGGGAAACCCTCGTAGCCCACTTTCACACTCAGCACGGAGACCCTTAAGGCGTTATCAGGCATCTGCCGACGGTGAAACAATTGGTCCTTAGGCTTAACTATAGTACCCTTCCCCACATCCACCAACCCGCCCTTCATGTGGTAAAGGAGGGTGCACGGAGTGGAGTCGGCCTACAAAGACATATACGTGCGGCATCAGAGATCCAAAAAGAATGGCAACTGAAGATTAATTAATTAATTGAGTTGATGAAGGTGCGACGCATATTTACCGTGAGGGCGTCGAGCTCAGCCAATGTCTACGGCCCGACATTCAAGCCAGAGACGGAGCTAGGGCTGCTGTGAGAGCTGGGTGCAGGAGCAAGTGCTGGAGGAGGTGAAGGTGTGGTTGTCATACTAGGTACGGGCATGGGTGCGGTGTTCATTGATTTGCTCCCGGTGAGGCTGGGCATGGGAAAATCACTTGGTGGCGCATTTGGATTTTTTTGCACCCATGTGACCACTATTGGAATCAATCTTGTAAAGGGAACCACCATATCATCTCTACAGGCAGCTATTATCTCAGTGTTGGTCTCAGCTTTTGCTTTCTCCATCGCCCGAGCCACCTTCTCATCGATAGTCACTTGACTGAACTTCTTTCTCTGTCTTTTGGCCTCGGGGTCCTCGTTATAATAGTACTTCCACATGGCGCCATCCCCGGAGCCGTGCAAACGTCCATATTGCGGCCACCGGCCGGGCGGGCGTCCCATCATTATGTTCATGGCCCGGTTGAAAGGAGTGTCCCACTTGTACTTCGCCGACGACTGAGTCGACGAGTCGCTTTCGGCCGCAAGCTTGTGTTGCTCTCTCTGCAAAATGGACTGTGAATCATTTACGAATGCGACTAGAATGTAGTAGACTTCATTGTTTAGAAGCTAATATGTAAGGTGGTAAAAGGATAATTACCAGTATTCTCATGAATTTCCTAGTCGACCCGTCGGTGAAGAAAATCGGGCCCTGATGAAGTCGTGCTCCCGCTGGTCGGCGAACTCAGCCAATGGGTCTGGGATCTCCTGACATTCACGTTCTGCATCCTCCTTAGCCCACACGGGCCTCTTTCCCGTGTAACCATGACTTCCAATGTGGTGGTTCCCCATGTTCTTTGCCTGCAGCTGCTTGCCTCTCTCCGACCTGGCCTTGGCAGCTTCTTCATTGCAAGTCTCCTTGAACTTTTCAAAGTCCTCTATCGTAATTTTTGGATTGTCTGGAACAATCTCGGCGTAGGTTTCATGGTCTACTTCAATCGCCCTTTTCACCCTAGTTTTCTAAGCGCTCAGTGTGTTGCTGAACTTCCCTAGGGCTTTGTTGTTGATTTTTTTTCATGGCATCATTATCCCATGGGTCGACATCGTCATTCCGACCGGGGAACTAGAATCTTGCGTGCAACCTAGTTAGGAGTAGCTTCTTCAAATTTTCATTCTTCCGTATTTTCATGGTGTTGATGTTAGCTATATCCCGTAGGATGCAAGCTAGTTAGTTGCCGTAACACGCTGGCACTTCCCGCGGCTCTATTGGCTCAAACTCGCCAGGGTTCACCGCCGTGACCACCAATGTTCCAGTGTCGAGCTCATTTGGGTATTGTGTCCTCTTTTCCTTCTTTCCCTCACTGGCTTGGGAGGTCTCACCTTCCGTGCTGTAGTTAGGAACATCGTCAGCGCCAGTCTCAGTGCCGGTATCGTTGGTGGCATCAGTGTCGGCGCCGGCGCCACCACCGTCATCATCCATCATGACAAGGGGGTCCTGACACCCATCTTGTTGTCTCTCTTGATCCGCCAGAAAGTCTAGGTAGGCGTGTGCTCGAACTAATTGGGACTGAGAACCTCCGGCCTCATCAGTGTCAGTAATGCTTAGAAGGGTTCAATGTCGTAGTCGTTTAATTATCATGAATAATGAAAAAAGTGACCTATGTTTTGCCAGAAATGTCATTTCATTCCCGTCGCGACAAATCTCGAGCACTCGATATGTCCAACTTTCTAGCACAAGTCATGCAGAAATTCACAAAAACTTTCGGCATGACCTTTGCTAGAAAGTGCACATATAGAGCGCCTGGAATTTGCCAGAATGGAAATGACTCAACATTTCCGGCAAAACATAGGTCACTCGCAATCAATTTCCCTGCAAATGACAATAAGCACTATTTGCTGAAGTAGCATTTCACTAACAAGTGTGAGCATGAGCATACTCATCTGCATGTCAAGTGATGTGTGTCATCACACATGCATGCTATTGCTCATCATTCTCTGTTTAGAAACAAGCAGAGACATAGTAGCAGCAACATAAGCTAATTAAAAATCCTGATTTAAAAATCTAAACTAAACTACCATTAGAAATGCTCATTTTCAAAATGGACAATGATACGTCTCCAACGTATCTACAATTTTTGATTGTTCCATGCTATTATATTATCTGTTTTGGATGTTTATGGGCTTTTTTATACACTTTTATATTATTTTTGGGACTAACCTATTAACCGGAGGCCCAGCCCAAATTGTTGTTTTCTTGCCTAATTCAGTGTTGCGAAGAAAAGGAATATCAAACGGAGTCCAAACGGAATGAAACCTCCGGGAGAGTTATTTTTGGAACGGAAGCAATCCAGGAGACTTGGAGTTGGCACGATCTTGATGTATCGCGAGCTTTGCTATTAAAGTTGGATCTTATGATGTTCCTCCCCCTCTACTCTCTTGTGATTAATTGAGTTTTCCCTTTGAAGTTATCTTATCGGATTGAGTCTTTAAGGATTTGAGAACACTTGATGTATGTCTTGCATGTGCTTATCTGTGGTGACAATGGGATATCATGTGATGCACTTGATGTATGTTTTGGTGATCAACTTGCGAGTTCCATGACCTCGTGAACTTATGCATAGGGGTTGTCACACGTTTTCGTCTTGGCTCTGCGGTAGAAGCTTTGGGGAACGCTTTGAAGTTCTTTGTGTTGGTTGAATAGATGAATCTGAGATTGTGCGAGGCATATCGTATAATCATACCCACGGATACTTGAGGTGACATTGGAGTATCTAGGTGACATTAGGGTTTTGATTGATTTGTGTCTTAAGGTGTTATTCTAGTATGAACTCTATGATAGATTTAATGGAAAGAATAGCTTCGTGTTGTTTTACTATAGACTCTTGAATAGATCGATCGGAAAGGATAACTTTGAGGTGGTTTCGTACCCTACAATAATCTCTTCATTTGTCCTCCGCTATTAGTGACTTTGGAGTGACTCTTTGTTGCGTGTTGAGGGATAGTTATATGATCCAATTATGTTATTATTGTTGAGTGAACTTGCACTAGTGAAAGTATGAACCCTAGGCCTTGTTTCAACGCATTGCAATACCGCTTTCGCTCACTTTTATCATTAGTTACCTTGTTGTTTTTATATGTTCAGATTACAAATACTCATATCTATCATCAATATTGCACTTGTATCAACATCCATATCTATCATCCATATCTATCATCCATATCTATCATCCATATCTATCATCCGAACTAGTGCATCGAGACAATTTACTATTGTATTAGGTGTGTTGGGGACACAAGAGACTCTTTATTATTTGGTTGCAGGGTTGCTTGAGAGAGACCATATTCAACCTACGCCTCCCACGGATTGATAAACCTTAGGTCATCCACTTGAGGGAAATTTGCTACTGTCCTACAAACCTCTGCACTTGGAGGCCCAACAACGTCTACAAGAAGAAGGTTGTGTAGTAGACATCAAGCTCTTTTCTGGCGCCGTTGCCGGGGAGGTTAGCGCTTGAAGGTATATATTTAGATCTTGCAGTAGAATCTTTTATTTTCTTGTTTTATCACTAGTTTAGTCTATAAAAGAAAACTAGAAAAAATGGAATTAAGGATGCCTCATCTGCTTCATCTTTTTAATGTCTTTCGTGATAATAAGGATTCCGATAATTGTGCTCAAGTGCTAGAAGAAGAATGCATTAGAATGTTTGGCACTAAATATTTGAATGATGAGCATGATTGCAATGTTGTTACTATGAATTCCTTGAATTTCCATGATGCTAATAATATGCAAAGCAACAAGCTTGGGGAAGCTGTGTTTGATGAAGATGATATTTTTTGTCTCCCAAGTTTTGATGTGCAAATTTATTATGATGAAAGCATGCCTCCTATCTATGATGATTATTGTGATGACACGTATGCTTTAAAGAATAATGATAACAATGAAACTTGTCATCTTGATTTCAATTTTCAATCCCATGATAGTTATTTTGTTGAGTTTGCTCCCACTACTATTCATGAGAAGAAATTTGCTTATGTGGAGAGTAATAAAAATTCTATGCTTATGCATCATGAAAAGTGATTTATGCAATGATTATATTGTTGAATTCATTCATGATGCTACTAAAAATTATTATGAGGGAGGAATATATGCTTGTAGGAGTTGCAACAATATCAAGTTTCCTCTCTATATGTATTGAAAATCTTGAAGCTATGCTTGTTTTACCTTCCTATGCAAGTTGATTCTTATTGCCATAAGTTGTTTGCTCACAAAATCCCTATGCATAGGAAGTGGGTTAGACTTAAATGTGCTAGTCATATTCTTCATGATGCTCTCTTTATGTCACAATTCTTATCTTTTATGTGAGCATCATTGAAATCATCATGCCTAGCCAGGGGCGTTAAACGATAGCGCTTGTTGGGAGGCAACCCAACTTAATTTTTGTTCTTTGCTTTTTGCTCCTGTTTAGTAATAAATAATTCATCTAGCCTCTTTTTAGATGTGGTTTTATGTTTTAATTAGTGTTTGTGCCAAGTAGAACCGTTGGGAAGACTTGGGGAAAGTCTTGTTGATCTTACTGTAAAAAACATAAACTTTAGCGCTCACGAGAATTGCTTCCATTTTCTATTGCAGAGTTTTATTTAGTTAATTATTTCTGCAGATGATTAATAGATAAATTCCTCACGTCCATCAATTTATTTTAGAATTTTTGGGGTTCCAGAAGTTTGCGTTAGTTACAGATTACTACAGACTGTTCTGTTTTTGACAGATTCTGTTTTCTATGTGTTGTTTGCTTATTTTGATGAATCTATGGGTAGTATCGGAGGGTATGAACCATAGAGAAGTTGGAATACACTACATATTACACCAATATGAATTTAGAATAAGTTCACAACAGTACCTAAGTGGTGATTTATTTTCTTATACTAACGGAGCTTACGAGTTTTCTGTTAAGTTTTGTGTTGTGAAGTTTTCAAGTTTTGGGTAAAGATTCGATGGACTATGGAATAAGGAGTGGCAAGAGCCTAAGCTTGGGGATGCCCAAGTCACACCAAGGTAATATTCAAGTACAGCCAAGAGCCTAAGCTTGGGGATGCCCCGGAAGGCATCCCCTCCTTCGTCTTCGTTCATCGGTAACTTTACTTGGAGCTATATTTTTATTCACCACATGATATGTGTTTTGCTTGGAGCGTCAATTTATTATGTAAGGATTTGCTTTCTGTTATTTAGAACAATGTTTTTCATCTTTTATTTCAATAAAAGTGGCATTGATAGCCTTTACTATACCTATTTTACAAGTCCACATGTTGCTGTTTGAAAACAGAAAGTTTACCGCTGTTACAAAAATTCCCTAGAAAAGTCAGAATGAGATAAAATGTTGAAACCTTTTGCATAATAAGCTCTGATAAATTTACTACAGTGGGAAGTATGGATCTTGCTGCACTCTTTACAGACTGTCCTGTTTAGGCAGATTGCTGTTATATTTGCATTGTTTGCATATGTTTGCTTCTTTAATGATTCTATTTGAGGATAGGACTATTAAATATGCAGAGGCATTTAGTATGCAATGTTGACTAATAATTTCAGTGATTTGCTACAGTAGAGTATGATAAGGTTTTTTCATTGGTTTATACTAACTTATCTCACGAGTCCTTGTTGAGTTTTGTGTGGATGAAGCTTTTGAGATTAAGGGAGACCGTGATATGAGAGGAATTAAAGAGACACAAAAGCTCAAGCTTGGGGATGCCCAAAGCATCCCAAGATAACATTTCAAGAAGTCTCAAATGTCTAAGCTTGGGGATGCCCCGGTTGGCATCCCACCTTTCTTCTTCAACAACTATCGGTTAGTTTCGGTTGATCCTAAGTTTTTGCTTCTTCACATGATGTTTGCCATTCTTAGAATGTCATTTTACTTTGTTTTGCTTGCTGTTTGAATAAAATACCAAGATCTGAAACTCTTAAATGTTAGAGAGTCTTCATACAGTTGCATAATTATTCGACTACTCATTGATCTTCACTTATATCTTTCGGAGTAGTTTGTCATTTGCTCTAGTGCTTCACTTATATCATTTTAGAGCACGGCGGTGTTTTTTGAAGAAATAGTTGAACTCTCATGCTTCAATTATATTATTTTGAGAGTCTTTAGAACAACATGGTAATTTGCTTTGGTTATGAATTTAGTCCTAATATGATGGGCATCCAAGATGGGTATAATAAAAACTTTCATATAAAGTGCATTGAATACTATGAGAAGTTTGATACTTGATGATTGTTTTGAGATATGAAGATGGTGATATTAGAGTCATGCTAGTTGAGTAGTTGTGAATTTGAGAAATACTTGTGTTGAAGTTTGTGATTCCCGTAGCATGCATGTATGGTGAACCGTTATGTGATGAAGTCGGAGCAAGATTTATTTATTGATTGTCTTCCTTATGAGTGGCGGTCGGGGACGAGCGATGGTCTTTTCCTATCAATCTATCCCCCTAGGAGCATGCGCGTAGTACTTTGTTTCGATAACTAATAGATTTTTGCAATAAGTATGTGAGTTCCTTATGACTAATGTTGAGTCCATGGATTATACGCACTCTCACCCTTCCACCATTGCTTGCCTCTCTAGTACCGCGCAACTTTCGCCGGTACCATAAACCCACCATATCCCTTCCTCAAAACAGCCACCATACCTACCTATTATGGCATTTCCATAGCCATTCCGAGATATATTGCTCCATCATTGTCATATTGCTTTGCATGATCATGTAGTTGACATTGTATTTGTGGCAAAGCCACCTTTCATAATTCTTTCATACATGTCACTCATGAGTCATTGCACATCCCAGTACACCACCGAAGGCATTCACATAGAGTCATATTTTGTTCTATGTATTGAGTTGTAATTCTTTAGTTGTAAGTAAATAAAAGTGTGATGATCATCATTATTAGAGCATTGTCCTAGTGAGGAAAGGATGATGGAGACTATGACGCCCCCACAAGTCGGGACAAGACTCCGGACAAAAAATAAAAATAAAATGAGAGAAAAGAGGCCAAAAGAAAAAAAAGAAAAGAAGGCCCAAATAAAAAAAGAGAAAAAATGAGAGAAAAAGAGAGAAGGGGCAATGCTACTATCCTTTTACCACACTTGTGCTTCAAAGTAGCACCATGATCTTCATGATAGAGAGTCTCCTATGTTGTCACTTTCATATACTAGTGGGAATCTTTCATTATAGAACTTGGCTTGTATATTCCAATGATGGGCTTCCTCAAAATGCCCTAGGTCTTCGTAAGCAAGCAAGTTGGATGCACACCCACTTAGTTTCCTTTTGAGCTTTCATACACTTATACCTCTAGTGCATCCGTTGCATGGCAATGCCTACTCACTCACATTGATATCTATTGATGGGCATATCCATAGCCCGTTGATACGCCTAGTTGATGTGAGACTATCTTCTCCTTTTGTCTTCTCAACAACCACCATTCTATTCCACCTATAGTGCTATGTCCATGGCTCACGCTCATGTATTGTGTGAAGATTGAAAAAGTTTGAGAACATCAAAAGTATGAAACAATTGCTTGGCTTGTCATCGGGGTTGTGCATGATTTAAATATTTTGTGTGATGAAGTTAGAGCATAGCCAGACTATATGATTTTGTAGGGATGGCTTTCCTTGGCCATGTTATTTCGAGAAGACATGATTGCTTTGTTAGTATGCTTGAAGTATTATTAATTTTTATGTCAGTATTAAACTTTTGTCTTGAATCTTTTGGATCTGAATATTCTTGCAAAATAAAGAGAATTACATGGATAAATATGTTAGGTAGCATTCCACATCAAAAATTCTGTTTTTATCATTTACCTACTCGAGGACGAGCAGGAATTAAGCTTGGGGATGTTGATACGTCTCCAACGTATCTATAAATTTTGATTGTTCCATGCTATTATATTATTTGTTTTGGATGTTTATGGGCTTTATTATACACTTTTATCTTATTTTTGGGACTAACCTATTTACCGGAGGCCTAGCCCAAATTGTTGTTTTCTTGCCTATTTCAGTGTTGCGAAGAAAAGGAATATCAAACGGAGTCCAAACGGAATGAAACCTTCGGGAGAGTTATTTTTGGAATGGAAGCAATCCAGGAGACTTGGAGTATATGTCAGGGAAGCTTCGAGGTGGCCACGAGGCAGGGAGGCGCACCTGCCCCCCTGGGCGCGCCCCCCACCCTCGTGGGCCCCTCGTGGCTCCCCTGACCGACTTCTTTCGCCTATATATGTCCATATACCCTAAAAACATCGAGGAACAGAATAGATCGGGAATTCTGCCGCCAGAAGCCTCCGTAGCCACCGAAAACCAATCTAGACCCGTTCCGGCACCCTGCCGGAGGGGGGAATCCCTCTCTGGTGGCCATCTTCATCATCCCGGCGCTCTCCATGACAAGGAGGTAGTAGTTCACCCTCGGGACTGAGGGTATGTACCAGTAGCTATGTGTTTGATCTCTCTCTCTCTCATGTTCTTGAGTTGGCACGATCTTGATGTATCGCGAGCTTTGCTATTATAGTTGGATCTTATGATGTTCCTCCCCCTCTACTCTCTTATGATGAATTGAGTTTTCCCTTTGAAGTTATCTTATTAGATTGAGTTTTTAAGGATTTGAGAACACTTGATGTATGTCTTGCATGTGCTTATCTGTGGTGACAATGGGATATCACGTGATCCACTTGATGTATGTTTTGGTGATCAACTTGCGAGTTCCGTGACCTCGTGAACTTATGCATAGGGGTTGGCACACGTTTTCGTCTTGACTCTCCGGTAGAAACTTTGGGGAATGCTTTGAAGTTCTTTGTGTTGGTTGAATAAATGAATCTGAGATTGTGTGATGCATATCGTATAATCATACCCACACATACTTGAGGTGACATTGGAGTATCTAGGTGACATTAGGGTTTTGGTTGATTTGTGTCTTAAGGTGTTATTCTAGTATGAACTCTATGATAGATTGAACGGAAAGAATAGCTTCGTGTTATTTTACTACGGACTCTTGAATAGGTCGATCAGAAAGGATAACTTTGAGGTGGTTTCGTACCCAACAATAATCTCTTCGTTTGTTCTCCGCTATTAGTGACATTGGAGTGACTCTTTGCTGCATGTTGAGGGATAGTTATATGATCCAAGTATGAACCCTAGGCCTTGTTTCAACGCATTGCAATACCGTTTTCGCTCACTTTTATCATGAGTAACCTTGTTGTTTTTATATTTTCAGATTACAAATACTCATATCTATAATCCATATTACACTTGTATCACCATCTCTTCGCCGAACTAGTAAACCGATACAATTTACTATTGTATTGGGTGTGTTGGGGACACAAGAGACTCTTTGGTATTTGGTTGCAGGGTTGTTTGAGAGAGACAATCTTCAACCTACGCCTCCCACGGATTGATAAACCTTAGGTCATCCACTTGAGGGAAATTTGCTACTGTCCTACAAACCTTCGCACTTGGAGGCCCAACAACGTCTACAAGAAGAAGGTTGTGTAGTAGACATCAGACAGCAACATATTAGCATTGTTGCCAATACAACAACTACTTGTGGCTTAGTTAGCAAAGCTAGAGATGAAGCATTGCTGCCAGTACATATTAGTGAGCCATATTGCTGCCAATATCAAGGAATGAAGCATTGTTCTTGCAATTTTCTCCAATGCCAAAATGGTTCACTGCTGGTCACTACCTTATTGAAACAGGAAAAAACACCTACCAATTGATCCCAAGCTAGAGATAATTAATAGCAACATAAACTAACAAATGCTACTGCTCATGATCTCAATTTGGACCCCTACATATAAAAATTGGCCCTAATTTAAGAACAGGAGGAAAGGAAGGGGGTGGCTAACTGCGCGTCGGGGTCAGGGTCGTCGGGGCTAAGGGGGTGGCGTCGTCGTAGTTCAGGACGTCGGCATCGTGGTTGGGGTCGCCGGGGCTAAGGGGTTGGGCCGCTGAGCCTTGTTGATCTGAAGAGAGAGAGAGAGATTTCATAGCCGCACAGGGCGGGATTGGAGCCCGAGGAGAGGAAGGAAGAGGGGGGTCGTACCGGAGAGGGAGGGGGTCGGTGGCCGGCGTCGGGGTCGGGGCTGAGGTCGGGGGTGGTGCAGCATCGGCGGCGGCGTGGGCGGTGCGACGGCGGCGTGAGTGGTGCGACGCGTGGGGGGTGCGGCGTCGGTGGGGTTCTTTGTCACAGAAAAGGGGATCGAGCCGCTACGAGTGAGATAGAGGAAAGAGATAGGAGCTATTGTGACAGTGCTGTAGGCAACTTAGCTATAGCGCGTGTTGGCAAAACGCGCTATAGCTAAGTTAGCTATAGCGCTGCCCTAGAAAAAACGCGCTACTGCTAATTTTTTTCTAAGCTATAGCGCTGCACTAGAAAAAACACGCTACTGCTAATTTTATTCTTTTTTCTTTTTCTTAGCTATAACGCGTGTTGGCAAAACACGCTATAGCTAAGTTAGCTATAGCGCTTCCCCGGCCAAAACATGCTACTATTAACTATTTTTATTTTTATTTTTATCTTTCTTTTTCTTTTTCATATTCCACAAACTTCTTTTCTTTTTCTTTTTGTTTTTCATATTCCACAAACTTCCTACCTTTTTATTTTACTTTTATTTCTCTTTTTATTTTTATTCTTATTTTTCTTTCATTTCATTTTGCAAAACTTCCTTTCTTTTTCTTTTTCTTTCATTTGCACTTTTCTTTTTATCTTTCTTTTGCACTTTCCTTCCTTTAATTTGGTATGTCGTTGGAGCAATACCACTGTTACCCCCCGGATAATAATTAGTCTAATATATATTACATCATTTGACCGCTATCGGCGGTATACAAAATAGCTAGACACACACAAAATTTGTGGATTAGTTTGTCAGCTTGGGCGACGACGACGCTTCAGACCGACCTTCTTCCCTCTTTTGTTCGTTGTCGAATAATTGAGCCCATGGTCGTGACTTTTCCTTCTCCAGGGATTACGATCTTTCATAGGTAATGTAGTCTTCATTCTTTTTTTGACGTATGTTTCATTGTCATCAGCATCATCTTCCCTCATCGGATCACCGTACTGGTCGCAGTCTTCCTCGTTGGCGACTCCATCCATTTCGGCGGTCCTCCTTTTGCTTCTCCTCACGACAACACAGCTAGTACTGATCAGATCAGTTATGAAGAAACATTGTGTCACGTGTTTATCGTGTACCCATGGCTTATTTTTGGCGATGGAGTTGACGGTACCGCTATCGGAGTCGGGTATACACATGGTAGTGAAATCTCGGTTTTCTCTCTGAAAATTCCTAGCCCATCTGACACGGAACATCGTCGCGCTATGCAATCCAGAGTAGTTAAGCTCCCATATCTCTTCGACCCTTCCGTAGTATCTTTCAATAACATTCCCGGTCATGGCTTCCATCGTCACCCCTGAGTTTTGGTCATCACTATTTATATCTTTCTCCTCCGTGTAGAACGTGTATCCGTTGATATCGTATGCTTGATAAGTCGCGAGGTTGGTCGAGGGGCCATGTGCTAAGGCGTATATGAGCGTTCCGTTTGGACAACCCTCTTCCGGGGGATAAGCCAGAACTCACTCTTTGAACAAACGCAAGAAAAGTGGAGTTGTGCTCTCTAATAACTTCAGTGTCCCTCCTGTGCACCCCATGGTCACGGTACTTCTTTGCGATGGTCTCTTTGTGAAGTGTCACGATATCTTCTAGCACATCTAGGTGTTGTAGCACAACTAAGTTTGCCCTGTCAA
The DNA here is from genome assembly GCF_056163025.1 of Triticum urartu. NCBI lineage: Eukaryota > Viridiplantae > Streptophyta > Magnoliopsida > Poales > Poaceae > Triticum > Triticum urartu. The sequence goes on along the minus strand of NC_141878.1, from coordinate 7,538,300 downwards.
GGTCGTTTTGTCGGCCCGAGCATAACACATTCACATCCCTATGACCGTTGGTGTGACCTTCGCCTTCAAGCCTTCCATAGTGCTTGTTGATGGGCAAACCAACAACAGGGTCTCCGGTGCCTACTAGATAACTCTCACAGAAAGAGATGCAGTCTTTGGTTAGATATCCCTGGGCTATGCTTCCATCTGGACAGGACATGTTACGCACGAATCCTTTGATGACGCCATTTATCCTCTCGAACGGCATCATGCTATGCAGGAATGTCGGCCCTAGATCGATGATGTTGTCCATGATGTGGACACATAGATGCACCATGACATCAAAGAACATGGGTGGGAAGTACATCTCTAGCTCATTTAGTATGACAACGATCTCTTCCTGTAGCCTATGGAGTTGCTTCACACCAATCGACTTTCCAGAGATAGCATCAAAAAAGTGGCATAGGTCAGTAAGCGTCTCACGCACATCTGTGTCCATAATCCCTCTAAGTGCAACCGGGAGTAACTGTGTCATCATCACATGGCAGTCGTGAGACTTCATCCCACTGAACCTTTTTTTTCTTAGTGTCTAGATATCTGCTTATCTTCCCACAGTATCCAGAACTAACTTTGATTCCGGCAAGGCACTTGAACAATTGACCGACCTCCTTCGGATCTAAGGTGAAGCAAGAGGGGGGGCAATATTGTTCATCCTTCTTGTTTACTTTTTTGCCAATATCTTCCGTCTCTGTCTCCGTCTCGGTCTCCTCTGATGACCTTTTACCGGGCATTTGGAGATCTTTCCTGATACTCAAAAATTCCAAGTCTTTTCTTGCCTTCGGCCCATCCTTGGTCTTCTCCGGCATGTTCATCAATGTTCCAAGCAAACTCTCAAGGATATTTTTTCTGATATGCATTTGATCAAGGCTATGAGGCGTGTCGAGTATGGGCAAGTATTCCAAGTCCTAGAAAACAGATCTCGTCTTCCATACCTTCAGCATGGGCTCCGACGCCTTTTTCTTCATCTTTCCTGGCTAGGGGCACTCTTCCCAGTTCTTCAATAAATTATATATTTCTGCACCGCTACGCTTACGTGAAGGACCTTGATGCTCAGCCTTACCATTGAATTAATCTCCATGCTTTCTCCACGAGTCATCCTTCTCGATCCATCTTCGATGCCCCATGTAAACGGTTTTCGAAGACCCGCCATCTTTCGATAGCTGCAGAGAAGTTATATGATCCATGCACCTCGTGCATCCGCAAAATCCGTGGCACACCTGGCCGGAGACATAGCCTTAACCGAGATAGTCCTGCACTGTCGTGATCAGCGCGGCTCTCATGTAGAAATACTCTCCTTTGCTTGCATCCCATGTCTTGGCCGGCGTTGTCCATAAGGTATGTAGCTCGTCTTTCAGTAACCCGAGATACAAATTTATATCATTTCTCGGTTGTCTCGGCCCTTGAATAAGCATAGCCATGTGTATGTATTTTTCCTTCATGCACAACTAGGGGAAGGATGTAAATCCATACAAACATGGGGCATGTGCTATGATTGGTGTTCTGGTTGCCAAATGGATTCATGCCATCACTACTAGCGCCAAGCACGATGTTCCTTGGATCATTTGGGAAGAAACAAATTCAGCATTTAATGCTCTCCACTGGCTAGCATCTGCGAGGTGTCTTAGCTTCGGCTCATCTCCGTCATCTGGCTTCACCCTCTCCGTGTGCCAGCGCATAAGCTTTGCTTCCTTAGGATCTACGAAATACCGCTATAGACATGGAGTGATCAGAAAGAACCATACAACTTTCTGTGGAGCTTTCTTTCCGGCCTATATCGTGAAGCATTGCACTTTGGACAGATGGTTTTTTCCGCGTGCTTGTTCCGATATATGATGCAATAATCGATGCATGTGTGATATCTAATGTGTGGCAGATCAAGAGGGCACACGATTTTCTTTGCCTCCTCGACACTAGTAGGACACAGGCTTCCCGCAGGAAGAACCTTCTTTAGATACTTCTCAAGCTCATCGAGGCTTGTATCTGTCCATTTGTTTTTTTCCTTCGTCTTTAGAAGTTCTAGTGTGAAACTCAAGGGGGTCACCTCGGGATTGCAACCATCATGCAAAGGAGTCATCAAGTCTACCTCCAGTTGCGCCAGTTTGGCCTCCTCTCTAGAAGAAGCTCTATTGCTAGTTGTCTTCTTGCGAAGCAGGTCTCGAACATGCGGGTCCCGCATGGCTGAACTTAGTAGCGACCAAGATGGTGGCGTGTCCGCGTCTTCTCTGCCTTGAACTGCCTCTTCGCCATCGACATTTCTGAGGGCGTCTTCCTCTTCGGGCACGCAATCGATCATCTCTTGGTCTGGTGGCCCCATATCATTATTTCCTGCCCCGTCGACATCCTCATCCTCATCATCTTCACTTATCCATCGAGTATGGGCATGCATGAAACCATGCATGAGCAGGTGCGCCTTGAATGTGCCACCCTCGAAGGGGTCGAGCCTGACTATTCCTTTGCATTTTCGATACAGACATAAAACATCCTTCAGTCTTTTTTCATACATGTCGTCCACAGGGGATTGCCAGTATCTTTCCACCATCCTTCCATTGACCTTCATGATCACCTGTGCGCGGAGCAAATATTATAACCACGTATATATGCATGCATAGATCAAATTCATACAAAAATTCGGCATGACCTTCCCTAAACATAGGACATATTGAGTTTGCCCGAAATTCGCCGAACACTACACCATGGTACGTTATTCCCTACCGACATGTGTTGGGAAAGTTGTCAATTACCGACCGATCGTTGGTTGAGAAACCCCTCGTCGGACTGTTGGTTGGGAAAGCTTTCATACGCCGACCAACAGTCGGTCGGGAATGCATGCACAAATGCCATCGAGCGGTCGGTCGGAAATTCTTGTATACACTTCGAACTATGGGTCGGTAAATAACGCCGACTGACCGCCTGTGGCTAAATGCGCCAAACGTGCGCAGACGAAAAAATTTAGCACCAAGTTTTGGCCCAGCCCGCGAACCTCGCAGCTCTTTCCTTCCCAGTACTGTGAAATCCCTAATTCCCCACCACTAGCCGCCGCTCACGCTGCCCCCAACATCGCGACGCTCACTGCTCTCTCCGGTCGGCTGCTGCACCGCGCCGTCGTCCTCAAACCCTCCTGCCGCCCCCACAGCACCCATCCCCCCTGAGATCGAACCCTCTCCACCAGCAAGGTGCTCCATCCCCACCCCGTCACCAAGAACTCCGGCCTCTTCGTCATCCTGGGTGCCGGGCAGATCCCGAGGAAGACTATGTCGGCCGTGGAGAAGCACTGCCCATGCTATCTTGCTCCTCCACTGCCGGCCCCACGTCGTCCTGCCTACCAGTGCCCCCCACGCGGCCCTGCTCCCCGCCGTTGCCCCCTCCAGGTTGCCGGCGGCGGAGATTTATGTCCGTGCGAACATCCCGGTGAGGCATATCTCTCTCTCTCTCTCTCTCTCTCTCTCACCTGACAACCAAATTCATCTCACAGATCGGAAACATCAGTGCCAGTGGGTTCTTCTTCAGAGACCATCCATTTGACGTTCTGCCCCAAGTCCCGATGACCTTCTTATGTGCGGATGTCAAAAGACATGCCTTCTTTGTACCATTCGCGATCTGAAGAGACCAAAGTGAGTTCAGAGTGTACGTATTTCTCAAATTAGTTCTTGAGTGGACTATTTGCGTCTACGCTCTTCAATCATTGCAAACCTATTTCTGATATTCCCGTTGTGCTTCTGTTGGACAACTTCAGATTTGTGGGCAAAAAAAATTCATAATCAGACATTTATATGTATAAATCTTATTCAATACAAATATCCTTTGTCCTTGCCAACGGGCACCCAAAAAACATTATTTGTTTGAAGTAAAGTACCCACATGTAGCATTTGAGAGGGGATACAAAATAGTTTTGTAAAATAAGCTGGCCATAATCTGAAATCTGATTCTAAACTCTGTCGTGTTTTCTACAGCACTTACATGTTAATGTAGATGGAATTGGATTATGAAACCAGCCTTACCATGATAAAAGTGCTGAACCTGACATCTACAAAAATATATTCCTTGCATAATCTCTTGCTTTTCCTTGATGAGTAGCCTTGTGTTCAACTTGTATATTTCAGATTTTGTTTTTTCAGGTTATTTTTGTATGGACAATGTATGATACAACCTGTATAATATTGTTGGTGAACATTTATAGTAGTGCCTGACAAAAGAAGGCAGCCAAACCTACTAACCAGCGGGATCCGAATGATGTGTGGATATCCAAAAGGTATTTTCTTATACTGTTAGACCATGTTTGATATTGATTTCATGAATTCCTGCTAAAACATCATTGTTTCCTGTGAAGTTCAATTCCTGTAGCACCTATTTTGTTTCCTGTGATCCACATGTTAGGCAAAGAAATGGTTCGATTATGTAAAGTGTAGTCCTTGAAAACTAAATTAAATAGCTAGATAAGCACTGCCCATTAGTTTCCTCCTCCTCCCCTCTCTACCTGCAGTGTATAGATTTCAACCCCCGGCGACGGAGTCATGCACCACATCGGCACAGCGCGCAATTTTATGTAAAAAAAACTAGCACTACTTTGATTCATGGATTAATTTTTCTATGAGCGAGCAGTAGCGTTTCCTGCTTTCAGCATGTTGTCTATTCTACATATATCTATTTAACTTGTGTGAATCCTTTGTTTCAGACCTAAAATGTTTCCTCAAAATTAATAATGTGTGCCCTGTGAATCATTGCTGCTATCCTTTGTAGAAATGCCCAATTTGAAGCGGGGTCACTAAGCATATTGATCACCATCTAAACATATTGGTGTCGCATTTCAAGATTGATCTGTCATTGAATGCCATTTAGTGGACATGTGTCAGCTTAAGAGTACAAATATATGAAGCATTTCTCCTCTTGTTATTGTACTTAGTTTTCCACCGATGACAGGAAGAAGAAGGCCATTCACAAGACCACGACCACTGATGGCAAGATCACGACCTTGAAAATGGTAGTAGTGAACACCATTCTTGGTATCGAAGAGGTCAACATTGTCAAGGATGACTTAGTTATCCAATTTCAGAATTCAAAATGTGAAATGATGACATGTTATACCATTACTTCTATAGAATTGAGGATCCACTTACACAATTCTTCTAACATTGGTGATTCTTGATTTCTCCCAGTGCAAACATCCATCACAACACATGGGTAGTCACTGGAACACCACCGATGAAAAGTAAATCTTGCTTTAGAATCTTCATGGCTTAATTGTTTCGTCGAGTAGCCTTATTTTTCTGGAGCAACATAAATATCTTTAAGATATGTCAAACTGCTTTCGCAGGCAGTGATCTGAATTTTATTTGTACATCTACTTTTAAGCTTGATGGGTATGTAAATATTATTAATGTACATGGCATAATATGATATCCACTTGAACTCCTTGTCAATATTCAATATCAAAGTTGAATATGTCCGCCTTGCCCCAAACTCCACAGGCTTAGTCACTGCAATTTAACTTTATTTATATATGCAATAAAAGTAGTTGAAAACCAAACTGGTAAATTCTAGTTGTACCATATTTGTTCTTTGAGAGCTGTACTACATTCTTTGACTTGACATAACTGGAATTTCACCTTTGGCCCTTTATTTTTGACAGAGCTGCAAGATATTCTGGCAACACTTATCAACCAACTGGTAAGTCCCTTTACATTCTCACATTAGTCCAATGGTTGTCTATGTTTCCGGCAAAATATCGCCATACTTGAATTGGAAGACAGTAAAACATTTGAACCAAACTAGTGCCTCTATACCATGCCTCAATAGGAAATTCCTTTTCGACAGGGCGTGATAACATGGATAGCCTGCGAAGCTATATAGCGATGTACCTCTTCTGGTTGTTGATTATTAAAATTTTATTGTTTGACACTCATCTCCACCCAATTAACTTTCAATGACCAGGAGCTAGTCATCCATGGTGGCAACGGCATCGGTAAGATCTCACCTTGCTTTTTTACTTGGATTTATAGCCTGGGTTTGTTGGTGAAGTAATGATCGAAGGAGATATTAAATTGTTGTCTGTGATAGCAAATGGCTTGCCTACAACAGAGGACTTTAAGCATGTCACTGATTTGGAAATATTGAAGGTTCCACCTGTCCCCATGGATAAATTCCTTTATCTTTTTATTGGGTTAATCTCTACAGCAAATAATTTTAAACGTAGAATGGTGGTTCGTATAACTGGGGTATCATGCGTGGGTAGTGACCACCTTATTGAAGATCCTTCTTCCTGTTTTGATTGCATTTTCATTCACTATGTATCTTTTTATTCTAGAATTACAGCTCCTCACTTCATGGTCAATACTTATGTGCCTCTTTTGCTGCCTTTGATAAAAGCATAAAAATGAGGTGGTGAACGAGGAGCTCTGGAATGAAGCACAGACATATGGAGACATCGAGTTGCTGCTGTTTGTTGATTATTATAACAAGTGGTACATAAATTCATATGTATCTTTTTATGGCACAGGGAAACTCTTTGAGTGACGGAAACTAAAAAAACTAATGATGGAAACTTACTACTACTGGCGTTTTGGATGGCCATGTGTACTATTATCATTTATCATGTTGCAGATGCTTAGCAAATGCCTTCGTAGCTATCTGTTCTTAATCGTCTGATTTCTTGCTCCTTTCACTTATGTAGGAATGGCAAGTTATCCCCCATGGGCAATAGACCAGGATAAATTGTATGTCAGGATATAGCAAAAGAAGTTTACAGGAAACACAAAAGAGGGGAGCAAAAGATACATGCTCTTCTAAAATTTGTACAAGGGCTTCCCCGTTTCTCGTTAGTGATAATGAATTCTCTTCAATTGCTTTCATATGAAATGATATTGAAGGAAGCTTATAGAAAATACAATGTTCTCCATTTGTGGTGCAGAATATTAACTGTGGATTTTGACTTGCAGATTTTCAAGCTGGAGGATGTCCTCCAAGATGAAGAATGAAAGCTTTGATGTCAAGTGTGAGAACGATGCAAGGATCTTTTTCGAAGGCTATGAGGATGGGCATGTAGTTGCTTCCCCACTAGTAGGAGCCAAGGCAGACAATGTGCCTCTTAGACAAATTCTAGAAAACAAAACAAGGAATATTTGCTCTCAGACAATGAACCATAACGTTTTCTTTATTTAATTACTTACATTAGTTTATAGGAAACTTTGATGGTCATCAGTTCATAACAGATTAACTATATATATGTGAAAAAATAATGAATGTGTGTTATTATTGTTTGATTCTAGTTTAATATTGTCGGATGACATGCACCTTATACTATTATGAATTATGTAACTTGATTGACATTCTATTGGTAATGTGAAATCTAACAATGGGAGGGCTAACGGTTGTTGGTCACTAAAACAATAAACCCCGTCAGACAGTTGGTCGAGAAAGGTTAATGCCAGGCCCAACTGAACGTTGGTTGGGAAATAATTTGCAATCTGATAGTCGGTAGGGAAAGGCCCATGGCAACCCCAAAAGATTGTTGGTCGGGAAATATTACCCTGTCCAATAGTCGGTCAGGAAAGGCCCATGGCAGCCCCAACGGACTGTTGGTCGGGAAATGCCCATCGCAGGCCCAACAGATCGTTGGTCGGGAAAGATATGCCATAGCCGACAAGCAGTCGGTCGGGCAATGTATGTCGGTCGGGAAAGGGTTTTCCCGTCTGGACTTTCCCCAACAGACAGTGTTGATCGGCAATACTCTTTCCCATCTGACTGTTTGTTAGGGGAACCTGTATTCCCGACCAATTTGTCTGTTAGGGATGTAGTGCTATGGTGTAGTGGAAACGGAATTGAATCGAAATTTCGGCAAAACATAGGCAAATCATGTCACCCACATTATTTCATCAAATACACAATGTAGGCAACTCAAATTATTGCCACACACAATTCGGTATATTCTCATATATATAGGTAAAACTGTGTCTACCATAGCTTGGCACAGAACTATATATACATACACACACATATACATACATACATACATACATATATATACATATATATATATATATATATATATATATATATATAGTTCCGGTCCTTATCCACACAAAAACATTTTTTTTCCTCACCTATGTGTCGAGAGGGATATCGAGTACCTTTCTTCTTAATTACCTAGTAGCTATATATATATATATATATATATATATATATATATATATATCTATATATCTAGCTCCCTAGGGAGAGAGAGAAAGCTAGGGAGAGAGGAGAAGAGGGAAGGCATTAATGGAAGGGGGTGGTGGAGGGCGGCAAAGAAGAGGGGGAGGGAAGGCGTTAATTGAGGGGGTGGTGGTGGAGGCAAAGAAAGAGGGGGGTGGTGATGGGAGGGCTCTAATGGAGGGGTGTGTTGGAGGGGCAAAGAAGAGGGGGGGGGGGGGTGGAAGGGCAAAGAAGAGAAGAAGGGAGGGCTCTAATGTAGGGGTGGTGGATGGGGAGCATTAGAACAAGTAAGGTGCAAGAAAGGGGGAGAAAGGAAGGGGGAGAGGAAGAAGAAAGGGGAGGAAGGAGGGGAAAGGTGATAGGTGGCTGGCGACCATAGCAGTAGCGCGGGGAGCCAAAACACGCTACTGCTATTGCAGCTTGCAAAATATCTACGGCTAGTGTTGCACTACCTATAGCGCGGTCTAGAAAAACACCCTACTATGTTATACATAGAAAAATAGCAGTAGCGCGTTTATCTAAATAGGCGCTATAGATCCAAAACTAACAATAGCGCCGGTTGGACGACCAGCGCTGCTAATATTTATTGACCAAGGCGTGTGGTGTGTTACACTTAGCAGTAGTGTGGGGCTAGGTAACAAGCGCTGCTGCTAACACATACTAGTAGCACGCTTTCTACCCAGCGCTACTACTGACTACTAGTAGCGTGGGGTCATAAACAAACGCTACTGGTAAAATTCTATCTATAAGCATTTCCCTAGTAGTGTAACTGCGATCTTGTGAGTCTTGCTAGTGATCTAACTGTCATAATCCTTTCTCACATCACCACTTCCAGCAGAGGCAGACAATTCTTTTAGGTGGTCAGTTTTACTGCTTAACAGACAGCACACCTAGCCCAGTTGCCTACTACAGTCAAAGACACTAAGAATGTTTAACCTTCATTGCTGCCCAAGCCCGCACAAGAGATGGAACACCTATTGCGGCTCTGTCATCGGCTGCCTGAGGTCGCGCAACTGGCTGGCATACGTCTTTAGCTTGCTGCAGTATTGTGTGATTGCCAGGCCGCCTTGAACAACGGCATGGACGCATGGTACTCAGCATCGATGTAGATGGCACGCGACATCTGGTTGTCACGGAATGTCGTCGATTGCCTCCCAGGCGGTGAACGTTGTGTCCTCGGGCTGTATCATGGCATCGAGAAGCTCGGGCAAAATTATGGTGTCGAGCCAGTAAATGAAAGTGTGATCAGCCATCATCTACTCCGGGTTGTGTGGACAAGCAACTTGCTCGGCATCGACATGGTAACATGTCAACCACACCATAGTGTCAAACAATAATGCTACACTTATGGATGACTTACGGAAGCTTTACAAAATGAGTAGGATAGAATCCGACGTGGTCGTGAGCAGGCGCCGCGCAGCCAGACCATCCGCCTTCTAGCTTCTACCTAGAAAAAAAGAACAGCCAGCCGCCTCCTCGTTTTCCAGAAGGACTGCTCGGATTCCCTCGTTCCACATTGAACAGATGGCCGCTGGGATTCTAGGTCAGACGGCGTTGTTGCCGCAGCAGGTCACAGCCTAAACTGATGTCCGTTGCAGCCGCTCACCGTCGAAGCTTCGGCACCGCGGACGACGCTGGAGGACTAAGGTGTGTGTTTGGCCGAACTCGAGGACTAGAGGAGGTAAGGTTCTTGCCCCAATATTGTTCAATCTCTGCATCTTCCATCTAGCTTTTCTTGATCAGATTACGATTGATTTTTTTTTGTTTCAGCAGCTGCTGTCATCGCAGCCCCTCACTGTCGAATCTTCGGCACCGCGGATGATGCTGGGGGTGGACTAAGGTGTGTGTTTGGCCGAGCTCGAGGACTGGAGGAGGTGAGGTTCTTGCCCCAATATTGTTCAATCGCTGCATCTTCCATCTAACTTTTCTTCATCACATTATGATTGATTTTTTTGCCCCAATATTTTTTTATGTTCAATATCTGCACCTTTCTTCTGTCTGAATCTACAAAAGTGCAGCACATTATTTACGATTGATTGTTTGTTCCTACGCATGCTTCTGAATGTATACATCTTGTATACTTCATGGTCCACATGCCAAATGTTAGCACAATATGTTACCATCCCCTATCAATTTAGTTATATTCCCTTTGAACAATAATAATGTTTAAAAGTTTCTTGATTTATAGAAATGGGTGATGGAATTGGTGGTGTTCGAGAATTAAGTGACATGCCTATTTCAAGCGATGTTGACACCATTAAGCAGCGGAATGAGCAACGCGGAACCTGAACATGACCATGGTGAATCTCAACCAGATGCCTTACTTGGAGACCCTAAATTGGGGATGACCTTTGATACTGAGAATGAGGTGCGAGAGTACTACAACAACTACGCTAAAACAAAGGGCTTTGGTGTGACAAGAAGAAGCTCAAACAATGATGATAATGGACAGCTGAAGTATCTTACACTTTCGTGCTCTTGGTATGGTAAGACTCAGTCCAACTCAAGAAATATGTTGAAACCAAATCCAGCAACCGAGTTAGGATGTAAAGCTATAATCAATATTACCCGTGGTCCTGATGGGAAGTTTCATCATTCAACCATCATTTTAGATCATGATCACACATTAAGTCCACACAAGTCTAGGATATTCAGATGGAACCAAAAGTTAGACTTCCATGTGACGCGAAGGCTTGAGCTGAATGACCGGGCTGGAATTCGAGTAAAAAAGAATTTCAATTCTTTTGTTGTGGAAGAAAATGGTCATGAGAACCTAACTTTTGGTGAGAACGATGCTCGCAATTTTCTAGAGAAAACAATAAGGTTGAAACTTGGCAGAGGTGATGCTGAAGCAGTTCGTGATTATTTTGTCAAGATGCAATCCAACAACCCAAATTTTTTCAGTGTCATGGACCCTGATGATGAATCTCGACTAAGGAATGTTTTTTGGGCTGATGCAAGAAGTAGAGCAGTGTATGACTCTTTTCATGACGTCATTTCTTTTGACACAACATGTTTGACGAATAAATATGATATGCCTTTTGCTTGTTTTGTCGGAGTGAATCATCATGGACAATCAGTTTTGCTTGGATGTGCTCTATTATCAAATGAAGATACTGAAACTTTTGTTCGGTTATTTCAAGCATGACTCACATGTATTCATGTCAAATCGCCATCCAAAAGCTATTGTAACGGATCAAGAAAAAGCAATTCAGAATGGTGTGGGAAGAGTTTTTCCAGAATCTCGACATAGATGGTGTTTGTGGCATATAATGAAGAAGATACCCGAGAAGTTTGGTGGATGTGATGAATATGATCACATTAAAGTTGCTATTGGCAAGGCAGTTTATGATTCATTAACAATTACAGAGTTTGAAGTTGCTTGGATGCTTATGCTTGAGAAGTATGATCTTGGTGATAATGAATGGCTTAAAGGGCTTTACTGCAATCAGCACCGATGGGTTCATGTCGCCACTTTGAGTTCAGAGGGATTCTCTGTAGGCATGTGTTGCGTGTTTTCTTACTAATTTTGTATTTATTTCAGGCTCTCTACATGAATTTCAGAAACAAAATGTCCAACAAAAAAGGAAATCATCACATGATGATATTCTAGAACAAGTCGTTGTGGAACAAGATGGCCAAGCTTGTAGTAGCATGGCTGAGGTATGCTTATTTCTCGCCATTTTATTTCTAGTAAACTCTTAAACATCCAAGTAATTTTATCACTTTCTTTGGAGCAGAAATCATTTGACTTGGGCATTATCAATGGCGACATAAATCCAACCCAAGGATCGACTACAGTATCACTTGGAGGTTCATCGACAATGGTTATGCCCCAAGTTCTCGGAGAATATACGACAATTCCAGAATGTAAGAGGCAAGAATATGATGAGACCCACTTTTTTATTGATCTGAGGCAAGTACATGAGTGCACGAACGTGCTAGTCAGTCGTGGCTAACTAAATCCCTGAATAGGGAGATATGTTTACAATGATGATGCCCTGATTTTGCGCCCTTCTCTTATTAATAAACTGAACTGTCCTTATTTTGCGCCCTTTCTGTATCAGCTGCTGGTGATGCTTACAGCTTTGGGATAACTCTGCTGGATCCTGAAGATGTTCACAGGGAGGGCACTAGCTGATGGTATGTTCAGAGAAGGATTGAGTCTGCACTTGTTTGCAGAGATAGCATGTCCTGACAAGATATACACATGCAGCCATATGATAATGATGATGATGCAAGATTGAACACTGTATTGGCTTGCTTAGCTTCTGTTATCAGAATCGGCATCTTGTCTAGTACTGTTTCATCACACAACTAACACAGCTCTGAATCTGTCAAGCAAAAAGTGGCATCATCAGACAACCAAGGGACATGGGCAATTACACACAACATGCAGGATTTTTGTGATTTAGTTGCTCGGCATTGCAACAATGGAGGACCTCACTGTGCCACAATCCGACCAAGAGCTCGCGCCACAGCAGCCGACGACCAAGAGCTTGCGCCACCGCAGCTGACCACCAAGAGCTCGCGCCGCCGTCGCTGGAGACCAAGATCTCGTGCCGCAGCCGCCAGAGAGAAAGAACTCGTGAGCGCCGCCCGCGTATGATGTAGCGATTGCCGCGCCGCCGCTGACTGCAAAGAGCTCACCAATCGGTTTCCCTCGGGCAGGAGCTCGTCGTGGCCGTCACAGGGTAGGTAGACCCGCCGCGCGAGGGAACCGGCAGGTCGGGCCGCCTCGAAGGGCCCTCGCCATGTAACGCCACCGCTGATCTGGGGGAACATCCTCTGCGCTGTCAGCCGTCACCCATCGCCGTCGCGTCACCCGGTAGAGAAAGGGGATGAGAAGGGTGGGCCGTGGGGATGACATGGACGTTTCCACATCAACAAGCGTCCGTAAATGTAGCATTATTGGTGTCAAAGTGTGAGTGCTACTGCTGGTAGCGGATGACCGGAACATGGCAGCGGATGTCAATGGTTTGAAGACCAAGGTGGGGAGGGAATAAGCCGGCGGCGCAACGAGCAGAGCGTCTTGGTGGCCGCCATTCTGAGGAGCGGCCGTAGGTAGATTGGCGTTGGGGAGATGGGCTATGCCGTTGGTGGCAGGTCAGGGTGGACACGGTCCGGGCCGGTCCGGTCGCTGACCGAGCTGCAGTTTGGACCGGTCGCCGGCGGTCTGGACCGGACCGGACCGAGCAGTGCCGGGGTCCTCTTTTCAGGGACCGGACCGGCGGGTGTAAAGCTCGGTGTGTACCGACGGGCTCGGCGGTCCCTGCGGTGGCCAGTCACTGCCATGTGGGGTCAGCATGTCGGAAAGGTGGAGGGAGAAGTAGCATGGTGGCCGGGGCCGTAGAAGATGCATCTGATGCTTGCGGTCGACAGGCGACGCTGCGGAGGAGATGCCCCTCATGCTTGTGGTGGTCGGACAACGCTCGTAGGCGGCAAGGAGGTGGTTGACTAAGTCAAGAAGTTGCCAATGGCGGCCGGTTTGCAGGCGGCGCACTTGAAGCCTCGTGATCTCACGGGACGCGGAGGTCAACGGCATGTTGGCAACGAGATGCAAGCTCCCCGCATCGATGGCGAGCACAACGAGGAGGTCGACAGAGGCCGCGCTCCCTGCTACACTATTTAGCGAGCCTGGACTGGACCGAAACGGGCCCATATTTACAGACCGGACCGTCCATTATATTTAGCGAGGCTGGACCGAGCGGGCCAAGAGCGAACGGGCCACGAGCGGGCTGAAAAGCCCGCTCGCTATGTCCAGCCTGAATGGCAGGAGTGCCATCCATGCATGGCAGCGGAAGCAAGATCAACGCAGAGGCAAAAGGGATTTGACGAGGCTAAGAACTCTCGTGCACTCTCTGACTAAAGTAGCAGCTGTTTCTCCTTTCGACAAGGGTAAATATGCCATTTCCATGCCTACAGTGAGTAGAGTCACATCGCTGGAAAGGAAACAAAAAAGAGCACACTCACATCGCATCTCGCTGTCTCAGGTTTCAGACTCTCAGCCGCCGCCGCTCCACCCAACGGCGCCGGCCGGTGGCCAGCCGCCGCTGCTCCTCCAGCTCCACCGCGTCCGTCCTGAACTCCGCTGCGTCCCTCACGCACTCCGCCGCGCCTCCCCCTACCCCCGCCCTTCTGCCCTGCCCCGCCCTCCTTTGCCCTAACCCTAATTCGTAGCGGCGACCAACGGCGGCGCTCCGGCCAGGCCTCTGGAAGAACAAACGGTGAGTGCCTCTGGTTTCTTTTACTCCTATCTTGACTCCTGCTTTTCCAATTTTGATTTGGTTTTAGGATTCTTGATAATTCTCTTGCTGTCTTCGCTACAGGCTGAAGTATGAGGAGCCGCCGCCGCCGTTGCTCGCCGGCGACGGCGTCCCCAGTGGAAGATGAGAACCTTCTCCCGGAGATCCTCCTGCGCCTCCCTCCGGACCCATCGTCACTCCCCCGCGCCTCCCTCGTCTGTAAGCGCTGGCGCAGCATCCTGTCCGATCCGGACTTCCTCAAGCGCTTCCGCAGGCACCACCAAAAACCTCCACTGCTCGGCTTCTTCAGAGGTAATTCAATGAGCACAGAGCACCACTTCACTCCTGTGCTCGACTCGCCGGACCGCATCGCTGCAGCCCGCTTCTCTGTGCCCAACAACAGCAACAAACACTGGAACTTCGTAGGCTGCCGCCACGGCCTCGCCATCCTAGTCAACATGTGGCTTCGTCAGGTGATGGTGTGGGATCCCCTCACCGGACAAGAGCACCGTGTGGCTTGTCCACCTGGGCTGGTGTTCGACCCGGAGGTCCACCTGGTGTACTGGGAGGCCGCGGTGATGTGCGCTGATGCCCAAGACGGGCACGTGCATGGCGATTGCTTCTCGAGACCGCTCAAATTGGTCTTGATCTGGGTCATTGGATACAGAAAAGCATTCGCTTGCCTCTATGAATCGGCATCTGGTTTATGGGGAGACATTGTCTCCATGGAGTCAACAGACACGATGTTTGGCATAAGGCCTGGCATCCTTGTTGGGAGTGCACTTTGCTGGGTGCTTTGTGGTGGTAACGTCCTTGTGTTTGATGTTGAAAGTCAGCACCTTGATTTGATCAAGAGGCCGGTAGACTGCCCTATGAACACCACCTCCTATGGATTTGTTCAGGTCTTAAGGATGGATGATAACAGACTTGGCCTCGCATATTTGTCAAAACTGACCATCCTGTTATGGGAGAGGAAATCAAACTGTGATGGCGTTGTCACATGGGTGTTTCTGCAGAAAAGTATTCAATTGCAGGAGCTCTTTCCGCATAGAATGTTTAGTCGTTGCAAAAAGATGATAATAACGGGGTACGATGAGGACACAAATGTGATTGTTCTGTCTACGATCCGCGGCGTCTTCACGCTCCAACTTGACTCGATGCAGATCAAACATATTTGCAAACGAGGTGGCTTATGTTTGGACACTTTCTATCCATACACAAATTTCTATACTACAGGTAATGCCTCCTCTGTATTCACATTGCACGAGCAAACAAGAGTAATTTTTTTTCTTGGATTGCTTTTGGCACATGATTGCGGTAATAAATTGTAGTTGCGATTAAAAATTGACTGGATATATAAAAATGTGTTCAGTTGTTTGTTTCCTTGTTGGTCTGGTCATGAGTTATGGTGATGTGATTTCTTATTATTACCATGCCAGATTAAAGCTAGAACGAGAATATAACTATTTCATTGATTTGTGGCCATTTCTGATTGGTAACCACAGTCGTGTGCTGGCAATTTGTGATGTCGTGAAGCCGTCTGCTACATGAAATAGTTAACTGGCTGGCACACTTGGAAGCTTAAATCTAGTTATATTTTCCCATACAATAAATTTATGGGAAATATAATGTCTATTTTCACTGACCTTGATACTAAATATCAATTTATAACATGTACATTATGTGTTGTAAAAAAAAGAACACTAGTTAATTAAATTCGAATGGTACTATGTAATCACTGTGGTTTTCCAATATGTGCTTTCTTCTAGACCATTGGCCATAATTTTAGAAATTTCCCATCATATCATTGATGGTGATGTAATTTCTTATTATTACTTTTCTACCTTAAAGCTAGAAGAAGAATATAACTAATGGTTTGATGTTTGTCCATTGCTAATTGCTAACTGCAATCATGTACTTATAATGATTAGCTTCGTTTAGGGGGATTCATTTACTGTCATCATAACAGAAGCTAATCCCCTTCCTCCAGTTACCTAAAGTTATAATGGTTTGCACATATGCCTTCTCATTGATTCAACTTATCTTTGATATTTCTTTCCTTTTGTGCTTCTTTTGCTTGTACGCAGGGGAGTTGGCTGGAGACTGCGCGAATCTGAAATGTGAACACATGACATGTACTAATATTCTATCTTTGTTGAAAAAGTGAGGTAATTTATCTTCTAGCTATGAGTATATCTTTTGTCTTGAAGGCAGTATATCATTTCATGTTGATTACTCAGCTTAGATGGTGCATGATTTATGATTTTAGATTCCTAATGCATAAATTCAATTAATTTTGAAACCATGTAGTTCTTATATTTCTGTAAGGTATGTTGTTCATTTGGAACAATCTAGGAAGTCCAGTCTTCGCCTCTCATGGATGCAAGTTTTCAGTCACTGATCTTTTACTAGTTTTTACTTTGATTGTACATACTTATCTGGAGAAATAAAAACTAGAGAACATGATAACCATAGAGGTTGCAGGTGTGCCATCACAAACTGATTGATCTTCTATTGGTTTTCTCCTTTGTATTGCTATTTTTGATAAAAAAAATGCTGGGATGATTCAGCTTTGGATTTTGCTGTATAGTTTGTACAGTGTTGTATGGTTAAACTTTATTGTTGGCTCATAAAAAAATCGATTTTCTTTGAGAGTAGTATGAAATGGGTACACTGAGAAGGCTTTGATTGTTCTGCAAGTATGTTGAGTAATACTTGGGTTACTGAAACAAAGAAAAAGGGCTAGATGGTTCTTCAATTCTGTATGCTGTGAATGTGTTCTGGTTGACGCTAAGATTGCTATTATGTACAGTAGCATGTCACGTGGATCTTCTCGGATTTAATCGTGTGAATTTTTTATTATTATCTAAGATCAGCTGACTTTAGTCAAGTTGCATGCCTGGTAGACTAGTGGAGTCGATTTGGTTAATCGCTTGTATTAACTAGGTGGGTGGACAAGAAGCAGTTGGCTATGTCACTTTAGACATTGTGTTTGTGAAGTCCCTCACTACATTTGATCCATCTTGTGAGTCTTGCTAGTGATCTAACTGTGATATGCTGATGACATGACCTCATCACCACATGCAACAGAGACAGGCAGTGCTCCTAAATTATAACATATAATATATTTAGAATTATAGCTGCTTCCTAGTTAGAGGACATCATGTAGGAAGGTTCTTAGATGCACAGCATCAAGTGTGTCTTTTGTAACTCCGTGAGTTAAAAGAGAGAAAAAATAAAGAGAAGAAGAGGGGAACGAAACAGGCCCTTTGCTATAAAAGTTTTCTACGCGTGTGGTTGTTGTTATTTGATGTGATCAAAATTTGGGAGAGCCAATTAGACTAGTCGTTGTTGAGTTGTTGAGTAGACAAGTTGGGAATAGGCCTAAGTTTAGGTCACGTTGGACATAGGGTGACGAGTATTAGTAGTGTTTACTTTGGAGTCTATGTAATCATGCTATTATTTACAATAAAGGAGAAAATCATGTGGGAACTTATAAAAGAGTGGGGAAAATATCCTGTGTTCCTGTGTGTATCTCTACGGAAGTACGGATCAATCTAGTGGCTGTGAGATTAGATTGCATCCTAAGCTAGCCTCCATCAAAAGCATCCACCAGCCTGCTTGCCTGATTACCTAGTTCTGTACGCGTACATCTTGTTCTGGTTCCGACTAGTTGCACCGGCTTACAACGGTGATCTGATCGGCGGCGAGAGGCGCGAGTTTCAGCAAAGGTAACACTCGTACGGTCATACCTACTGGTTTGTAGACAACTATTGTGGTGGATAAAGCTTCTGAATCCAGTGTCTGCATGCCTAGTTGGAGACTCGTCCTTGGATGTATTGAGATCTGAACCTGTTGTCCTCATCATCCTATTTTTGTTGCGACTGCCTACCTCAGCCCCAGTTACATAGTTTAAAGAAACTAAGACAGTTTTGTCAGGAACACTCTTACTTTTATTATTCAGTTGCTACATGATCCTTTAGCAGCTCTGCAAGTTTATCGGGGTTTTTTTCCGGGAAGTTTATCTGTTAAATTCATTCGATGTTTGCATGATGTTTTCAGTAACTTGAAAAATATCCCTTTGCTTGGTATATATGCATCTATAAATTTGTAATACATCATTTCTCGTGCTCATTATTTCAAAATGTGTTCCAGGAATACAAGACCAACATTCAGAGAGGATATATTCGCCTTCGTGGGTAAAAACTATGGTCCTTAAAATCGCAATGAAGCAACAAGGAGACATGTCATAATAGAGTGTCATGATGTTTATTTTTTCTGAATTTTCCCATGTTACATTCATGTGATGTACCATTGAACCTCAAAGAGTATTTGACCTGAAAAAACATCTTGATGTACGTATTGTCAAATGGCAGTCCAATTCTGGAACTTGCCATTGAATTTTTTCTTGTTCCGAGTAACATATGTTTTTGGTTTTGAATATACAATTTCTGACAGTCCATAAAGTTACGAAGTTCTTGAGGGAAAACTGGGGAGTGAAAAACTATAATTTTTTCACTGTGTATAAATGTCCTGTGATTATGCAGTGATAATGCAAAAGGTAATGGAATGGGTTCACAATGGGATGAAGGCGTAATAAGATATTTCCCCTTTTTGTATGGTATTGCCATTGTAAAGGCATGGATTCCATTGCGGTGTTTGGATGTTTGATGTATTTTGAATGCTATGCAGCGATGATGCTTTGGGCAATTCTCCTTGTGATGGCTGCGAGGAAAATCACTGGTGACGGAAGCTGCTCCTTGAGGTGGTGGAAGATCTGAAACGTGCTTCTCACCTTGCCCGCTGATCTATCCATGTAAGGTGCTTTGCTGCTCAAAATAAATCTGGTCAAGGAGTAGAGAAATGGGTCGCTGGTGTCGTCACTGCTGCTACATGCAGACGTCTCGTCGGAGTAAATCAGGTTAGATGGTTGAGTTGAAGGTGGGCGGGAACGGAGGGAAAAGAAGGTTGGCTTTGGCGAGAGATAGGGATGAGCGATCACAGCTTCGGTTATCGGACAGGGGTGGGCGTAAAAGGAAGTGAATAGGGGTGTGATTTGATTATGCGCTATCCGTTTACAGCCCTACTAAACCAAACGTGTGCAACATTTTAAGGTGCCTCCGCAATGTGATGATGGCTAAAAAAACGTGAACCAAACACCTCCATTGTGTAATATGTGCCTTCTTGATGCTTGTACATTTTTTTTTGAGGATTAATTCCGCCGCTTTATTTAACCAGCGAATATCTAAACAACATCCGGGATCTCATCGGCGAACACAACTAAGATTAAGTCTGGTGGCACCATCAACCAAATCTTACATAGATCTACCCCTACCCCTAGCTTAGCTAAATTATTCGTGGCATAATTTGGAGACCTCCTTACCCATGACACCTTGCTCTCCTGAAATGTTCTCAATATCGACTTGATTTCTTCAATACAAGGTCCAGTCACTGAGAGATTCTTTCTTCCGTCGTTTAACATGCTCCCCACAATCTTGTTGTCGGTCTCCAGGTGAAGCTTCTGCACATGTATTTTAGATGCAAGCTTGACCGCTGCCCTGCATGCAATTATTTCTACCATCTGATGGTTAGTTATGGGGACGAACAAGTAGCCACCTGCTGCGTGGATGTCACCAGCATGCCCCCAAAGGATCATCCCTCCACCACCCTTATCTCCATGTTTCACAATGCCGGCATCTAAATTGGTCTTGACCCATCCTTCATCTGGTGGAGACCACCGCTGTAGCTCTGTAACAGGTTTGGCCGTGTCTTTGTTCACATGCAGAGACATCCATTCAGCCATATACAGTGCCACGGACCTGGATATTTCATGTGGCGAGGCAATATTCTTTCCTTCCTTTGTTTCATTCCTTGCACGCCAAAGCCCCTACACCACCTCTGCAAACCATCCTAGCATCCAGCTCGACAATGCACTCGTCGAGTCCGCCGTAGTCAGTGGGATCGCCACCGAAACTCTATTTTACGAGAGCATAATTTCCCAAAACATAGCCGAATGTGGCCATGACCAGAATCAATGATATAGCGTCTCCTCCCTTCTGCATGCCACACAAAAAACTCCTTCCTTTGTATGCCAACGGTAGAGCTTAGAACCAACAGCGCAAGTCCATTCCTCAGGAGCCTCCACATCTGTACCTTCGCTTTATTTGGTGCACATGTATCCCAAAGAGCCAGCCACTCCTTGTGTTTATGTAGAAAAGAAGTAGATCCCAGCTGTCCAGACTTCACTACATTCAACGTCATTTTAGGTGATATGCTGACTTGACCGAGAATTCACCATTCTTTGTATAATTCCATGCGAGGTAGTCATATGTCCCAGGACCTCCTGGCGCTATTTTTTTATATCCACTGCGTCATCATGCGAGAACATAGAGTCCACACGGACTGGATCCCACGCCCCTGTGAACATAATCCTGTCCGAGTTGTTTCATGCTCCCCCTTTGTGGGATCCTGTTATCATGATGGATCAGAATATTTGATCGGTCCCCAATCCACCAAATAGCCACTTTTCAAGACATCACGCCCATGCAATATACTATGAAATGTGTATGCGGCCCCTGCCAGGCATGTTGCATTCATAATGGTTCCCTCCTTGAAGAAACGCGCCTTAACCACTCCAGCAAAAAGATCCTCCACGCCTGCATAGAAAGCCAAACCTCCATCACGTTTGCCGGTACACATTTTATCTCATGCAATTCAGTGCACGTTCCTCTCACCATTTTCTGCTCCCCACAAGAATTTCAATGAGATTGATGTCAAGTTCTTGCACATCTTCTTTGTGAGATGAAAAGAACTTATGGCATAGTTTGGTGTGGCTTGAAGCATAGATTTCACAAGTGCCTCCTTGTCGGCCTTTGTGAAGCTCTGTCCTTTCTATCCTGGACATTTGCCCTTCGAACATTCCGTAACAGGCTTAAATGTACCATCCCTAGATCAAGGCACCTTTCACTAAGGGTCTTTGATTCAATACAATTAGCCTGCTTAAGATTCCCATTGTCCTCCTCAAGACACCATTTGCCAAAAAAATGGAGGACTTCTGTAGGTTGACCTTTTGACCGGATGTCACCTCATATTTCCTAAGGATATCCTTGAGAGACTCTAGATTATCATAAGAACCTTCCAAGAAAATAATACTGTTGTCTGCAAATAACATGTGAGTCACATGGGGGCTAGTGCTCTAAAAAGATACTCCACTGATTGTTTTTATCACCTTGCCAGTTGCTTAAAAGAGATGAGAAGCCTTCCACACATAATAGGAATAAATATGGGGATAGTGGATCGCCCTGCCGTAGTCCTGTAGATAGTAAAAATCCTCTCGAAAAACCTCATTCGGCTTAACAGAGAATTTGCAGACGTCACACATCTCATAATCATAGAAATCCATCCATGGGAAAATCCAAACCTTGCAAGAATCTGCTCAAAAAAGGCTCACTGTACCCTGTCATATGCCTTCATCATATCCTCACAGCACACAACGGTTTCTTCATGCTTCTCGTCCTGATCGCTTGCACACACTCATATATGCCACCAGAACATTGTTTATGGTCAACCTCCCTAAAACAAAAGCGCTTGGTTCTTTAGATGTTAAGATCGGCAAAATTACCTGTAGCCTCTTTTTCACAAATTTTATATCTCACATAACATAGGTTGATTGGCTGAAACTAAGAAAGTAACTCCGGTGAGTTGACTTCCAAAATCATCACTATAACCGTGGCGTTAAAAGAATCCAGAGCTGCTGCCGCATCATGGAAATCGCGAACCCATGGCAGACGTCCTTGAGAACCAACAACCAGTGTGGTTGATAAAAGATGGTCGACAACCCATCTGGCCCCAGCACCTTCATTGGGCCCATCTGAAAAAGTGCAGCCTCAATTTCCTCATCAGTAATAGCAGCCACTAACTTGCCGTTGATGTCATCAGTTACCATGCTGCCAATATTCTCAAGTAAAAAATGTGTGTCAACAAAACCTTCTAAAAGAAAAAAAAATAGAACTTTGCAGGCATGTACATGATGTCATCATCCGTCATATACCTGGTTCCATATTCTCTCAGAAGTGCTTTCACAGTGTTCTTTCTTCATCACCGTGATGCATAATTCTACTTAGTGTTTTGATCACCTGCCATCAATAACACGTGATTGTTGCGCGTACAATATCTCCTCTCTCACATATACTTCTCTTAATTGCTCCTCAATCCCCCAAATCTCCATTGTGTTTTTTTCTTCAAAAGGAGGATATCCTCGGCCTCTGTATTAGGAAGATGTATGCAGCGATATATTATTAATAGTGTAAAATTCAGCAGCCAAACAACATCGACCTGAAAATAAAGTGAAAAAAATTGAGGCCGCATGCCTTGCAACAGTGACTTCACCAGATAACCACTAACCCTATGTTACAAGACACATCAGAAACGAAAAATACACAACTCCTAGGCTACGCCTTCAAGAAAAAATCACCGCGCGTGCGCCGATGATGGCGAGTCCACCACATGGTTGAACTCCCGATTCTCATACTCAAAGCCAAGCTTCAATCCACCACCTCGGCAAAGAAAAGACGCAGACGTGCATCAACATAGCCCGATCAGATATCTTGTGTTTCCACCAAAGTGCATAAACTCGTCGTTGAAGACATTTGTACCTTCCACCCTTATCCTTCTACTGACGCCACGATAGCCGGTTTCCTCTGGAGAAGAAAACAGAAGACAAGGACGTCCCATACTGCCTACCTCCCGCTAGTGCCACACCACTTTCGATCAAGTAGCAATAGGCTAAACATGACACCTCCGCCAGAGCCGCTGTAAAAGGCACTATTTGGAAACGTAGTAGAAAAAAAGCCTTCGCGCCTACACACACCCAAGATCAATATGAAGATGCATAACTGGCTGGGATCACGATCGTTAGCGTCACCGAGTTACAACTGAAGAAGGATGTGTCGGTGTAGATCGTACATGGAGTCCCTCGAACGATCGATGAACGATCCCGTGAGCCTCCCACAAATAGTCCCCTGAGCCGAAGACCGAAAGCACGACCTCTCTACTTGGTTACGAGCGCGCAACCTTCACGATCCGGCAGCGCTTCGCCGTCCAGAGCTAATCGTCGCCGGAGAATTAGAGGGAGGAGATTAGAACCACACTGGGATTCTAATTATGAGGATTAGAGGAACTAGACATAGCTATAATTAGTCAACTAGATAGTACCAAGTAGAACTAGAACTAGATGAGGCTCCAAAACTTGTGTATAGAATAGAGAAAAAACCCTAGTATATATTGGTTAGAGGAGAGGGAAAGGGCAGCCACCAGGAGTCCTCCTCCCCTAGTCCAATTCAGCCTCCTCCTTCCATAAGGGGATTGGGGGTGCCTACTCAACTTGGGCCAATTTGGCCCAAGTTTCCTTCTCTGGTTTGGCCTTTTAAGGCCCATTTGTATTCAATTGAATATAAAAGTGTTCTCAATATTTTCAGACCATTATATATATATATATATAATTTAACAACACTGAAAACATTTTCCACCTATATATTAACTATCGATAATAACCGGTATTACCCGATACTCTTTGAAACCCTTTAGGTGACCCCGAAACGCTTCCAGATCCTCTCAGAACTGTTTCGAATATTAGTCAAACAATTACACAAATATATTGTCATCAATCTCGTCCTAAAAATAATCATCAGATCGTGATTGCCTTAAGCTTGTGAACCCATAGTTTTATTAACTCATAGACATGAACGAAACCCCTTCGTTCAATGACCGACAGATCAACATTGGACGTCCATATCGATCCCTGTGAGAACACAAATGATATTCGAGTGAACCTTTGGTTACCATGTGATGTTCCCTTTGCTTCTCGATACTACAGAAAACCCGAGATGCATCAGTATCCTCCTGAGTCATCAAATGCTTACAAACTGTTATCCTCATTACCAGTTTTGTTCTTCTTTCTCGTTGACATGTTCTGGCATCCCCAGGACTAAGTCACATGTGTCTGGCCAGATGATAATATTGTTCTCACACCAAGAGGGACCTAAGTATATCTCTCCAGCGTCGGAGGAGCAAATCACACTCTCGAGCTATTTAGTCACTTGTCAAACTTACAGATGAACCTATAAGTTGCCTTTATGATCACCATGCTATAGGTGACGTTTGAGAAACCCCAGGATCCACCGTATGGTAAGAAGTGACTACGATACTCATGGTCTAAGGAGAATAATCACATGTTAACTCTCGGTGTTATTACAATTGATTACATACGATATTATCCTAATTCATAACAAACAAGTTTGGGTCGATTCAGTATGATTGTTGTTCCAATGTCATAATCTCCAAGGTTCTTTAGGACTACCGTTACACTTAAGGGTATCCTAAGATCCGAAAAAAGTGATCATCAACAACACTTGAGCTAGTCCTAGAGGCAAGACTAGGAATATTTTATTTAACCATTTATCATTCAACACATGCATATGAGTTTTCCACTGAATCACATATTCCAGGATTATAGTAGTTATAACATAGAACATAAACTCTATAATTATGAATATGTAAATGTTATAATAGAATTATTATTGCCTCTTGGGCATATTTCAACAGTCTCCCACTCGCACTAGAGTCAATAATCTAGATCTGTGCTTTTCTAACACCCATGGCTAACTGGTGTTCCTCATGCTTTGCTAGTAGTAGAGTCTTTGCCGCCGGATCTGATAATCTTCAAATTCTGATTTTATTTGTGTTGGTAAAATCTGGTTTTTCTATGTAATTTTGATGTTACATTAGTGGTAACATTATATCTCCATATAGTCCATTTTACAGTAATACTATATCTCCATATAGTCCATTTGGTATATCTTTATATTGTCAATTTACATTTGGAAATACACCATAGTCTATCAATAAACTTTTATTGATCCAGATTATATTCTATTGAAGACTTCTCAAGCCTCAACCTAAATCATTAGTAAAATCCACAATTATGCTCATTTTCTAAAACTATTCAAAATATATTGTCCGATAAATTGTTTATACCATTCATGAAGTTTCTTGTGTAACCTTTACAACAAAGAATTTGTGTAACTATTTACAACATTCTCTTCATCTCCACCAAGTACAAGAAGCAAAAAACTTCGTGCAACTCAGGTATTTAATCTTTAAGCAATCACCCTAGTGAACCTCTTCTAGGATCACTATGGTACTTACTACTAACGATTAGTTCATATGAAACATATGGGTTTGTACATTTGATAACACATATGATGAGTTCAACATCTGAATCAATTTGAACTCTACTCATCCACATATGCTCATCAACTATTGATTTCTGCATAGTGTTATGCTATGTGACATTTTGAGAAAACAGTTTCTACTTTTAGACTTCTTGATAAGTTTTACATAGTACATGTCTTAGCATCATCAGATGTATCAATCTATCTATATTGATTTTCATCCAATAATTCCAAGTCACTTTTAGAAACCTAATTTTAATCTTTTGTGCTAATATACTTTATATTATTTCTGATCAAGTGATATGTCATATATATGTAAGATCAGATATGCCATAGACCTCCCACTAAACTTGTTGTATCCACAAGCTTTTTGGAAAAGTTCAAATTCTCCAATTACTTTATCAAATTCCAGCTAATTGATACTTTATTTCAAATCATACTTATGGCTTGAAATATTTTTATCATTCCGGTATTCCTAACAAAACCTTTTTGTTGTATCACTAGTAGAAAAACTACTTTACGTCAGCCACATTAGTCCCGATTTGTAAACGAGCCGACACTAATTTGCCCATTAGTGCCGGTTCCAGCGGCTAGGCGGGTGGGCATCATTAGTCCCGGCTCGTGTTGAACCTCTAGTACCGGTTCGTGCCACGAACCAGGACTAAAGAGGTGGTGGCAGGCTGGTGTCAGGCTGGGCCCCCACCAACCCCTCTAGTCTCGGTTCGTGGCACCAACCGGTACTAGAGGCTCACCTTTAGTCCTGGTTTGTACCATGAACCGGGACTAAAGATGTTCCTATATAAACCCTTCGTCGAGCCCACGAACGAGCTCTCTATTCATCCCCTTTCCTGTCCTCTCTGTTCTTCCCCAAAGCTCGAGCTCATCCTTCATTTTTCCGAAAATTTATCAAGGTTTCAAGGCGCCCCATTCATCCAAGTGATCACAAAGGTTTGCAACTTTGTCCTTTCATCTCTCATTGCTAGATTAGCTCTTGCAATGCTCTATATGTATAGTGATTTGTGGGTTTTAGTTTGGGAGTAATTATATGTGGTAGTTTATTTGATTTATATGCAATTTGATCTCAAATTAACACTTAGTTTGCATATGTAGGTGTGGTTTACTTAATGCCATCCCGTCCCCGTCCTAAACACCGTCGATCGCCCGCACCGTCCTGTCGCCGGCACCACCTTCGTGAGCCTCTTGTTATTATCTTTAAAAAAAAATCATGTTTGTGTGATTTAGATATATATTTACTTGTATAATTTTCTTACCCATACGTTGTTTGTCGTACATAGTGGCATGGTTTTGATATCCGTCCCCGTTGTCCCTCGTCCGGTTTATGATTCGGTTGTGGTATATTCTCTTTTATAACTATTTGTTGCATTTCATGTTTATGACAAATTATGCCCATGAACTTGACATAGATATTTTTATCTAGGAGGTATGTGAACCAGAAATTACAACCGACCCTCTTGTGGAGAGGTTAAATTTAGTTGAAAAAGAAAATGAGTATTTGAAAGAAAAATTGAAAAGATTTGAAGAAGAGAAGGTGAAACTGGAGTTGTATGTTGCCGATTTCGTCGATGATCACAAGATCAAGATGGAGAAAATGCGCTTGAAGATTAGAAAGATTAGAAAATATTCCATTGACAGTGAGGCTTGGTATCATTATGATGTTGGATCAATTGTTACCTTAGTTGCGATCGTGATCGCATTTGTTGTTGCATTTAAATGCTTAAGCTAGAGAGTTTGTATGTTGTTTCATGAGAATAAGTGTGTATGAAATTTATGTATGAACTTGTATTAATTTGTTCTTTTCGGTGTTGTGTAATGAAGATGAGCTGGCAATGGATGTACGATGACCGATGCTCTCCCCAGTTTGTTAATGGCATGCATACTTTTCTGATTGTAGCTGAGGCAAACAAGCAGGAAGATGGTTTTATGTGTTCGATACGTCTCCAACATATCTATAATCTATGAAGTATTCGTGCCATGTTTATATCAATTTTATATGGTTTTGCTATGATTTGATTAGAACTAACCTTTACTGACGCTGTTTTCAGCAGAACTACCATGGTGTCGTTTTTGTGCCGAAATAAAAGTTCTTGAAATGGGCTAAAAATTTACGGAGAATATTTTTGGAAAATTTTAAAAATACTGGAGCGAAAAGATACCAGAGAGGAGTCCTGGGTAACCACAAGGGTGGGGGCGCCCCACCCCCTAGGGCACACCTCCCTACCTTGTCATTGCCTCGTGGACCCCCTTAACTTGTCCCCGACGCCAACACCTCCTACAAATCCCAAAAAACTCAGATATATACCTAGATCGAGAGTTCCGGCGCCGCAAGCCCCTGTAGCCACGAAAAATCACTCTAGGCCCACTCTGGCACGATGCCGGAGGGGCCATCATCACCAGAGGCCATGGAGGAGGATCCCAGAGGGAGAACCTCTCTCCACATAGTGGGGAGGCCATGGAGGAGGAAGCACAAGGTGGAGAACCTCTCCCCCTCTCTCTCGGTAGCGCAGGAGGGCCATCGGGGAAATCTTCGCCGCGGTGATCGTCCTCATCAACATCACCATCTTCATCACCATCCTCATCTCTTTTACGCGGTCCACTCTCCCGCACCCCGCTATAATCCACTACTTAAACATGGTGCTTTATGCCACATATTGTGATCCAATGATGTGTTGCCATCTTATGATGTTTTGGGTAGATTTCTTTTGTCTTTTGGGTTGATTGATGATATAGATTTGTTTGAGTAGTATGTTTTATTTTGGTGCTGTCCTATGGTGCCTTCTGTGCCGCGCACACATGAGGGATTCCCGCTGTAGAGTTTGTAATAAATTCATGATTCGCTTATAATGGGTTGTTTGAGTGATAGAAGCATGGTAGGAATGACATGTCTTGATCTCAACACATGAGTAGGTGGTTCTCTCTCAGAAAATGAGTAGTGGAACTTTAGGCCCGTTCTGATGGCTCTCTCGCGAATGGAGAGGGGGTGGAGGGGTATATATAGGCTCCACACAAAATCCAACCGTTACACACATTTCACTCAACTCGGTGAGACCGAATGGTTAAACTCGGTGGCACCGATCAGTTCAAAAATGTGAATGATAGGAATCTCTATGGGATCGACTGGAACAACACGGTGGGACCGATGTGCTCGGGCTTAGGGCAAACCTCATCTTGG
This sequence comes from Triticum urartu, assembly GCF_056163025.1. Lineage (NCBI taxonomy): Eukaryota > Viridiplantae > Streptophyta > Magnoliopsida > Poales > Poaceae > Triticum > Triticum urartu. The sequence continues at coordinate 7,509,408 of NC_141878.1, read as the reverse complement.
TGGCGCCGATTCACTACTAGAAAAAGGGCTATAGATGGGATTGACACTAATGGCGCACCAGACAAGCGGTGCGCCATTAGTTACCTTCCGATACGCCATTAGAGTTGAAACTACTAATGGCGCACCTGGCCCAGGGTGCGCCATTAGTATCAATTTTTTTTAACTAGTGCGCCTGTCCAAACATACTAATGGCACATCCAGACACAGTGCGCCATTACTAGTTGTAACTAGTAATGGCGCACCTGCCAGAAAGTGCGCCACTAATGTTGTTTTTTTATTATATTTTTTATTCCCTTTTTTGCAAAACTACTAATGGCGCACTGTACCACCGTGCGCCATTACTAGTTTAAACTAGTAATGGCGCACTGTGGGACAGTGCGCCATTAGTATGTTTTTTTTGCAAAACTACTAATGGCGCACCACCAGAAGGTGCACCATTAGTAACCTGGATTACTAATGGCGCATTAGAGTTGGTGCGCCATTAGTAAGTGGGCAGCAACAAGATATTTTGGACAGCCTCTCCTACCCACACTCACTTTCTCCCCACTTCATTCTCTCCACCTCCTCCTTGTCTCGGGTGCCTCCTCTTTTTCACCTCATTTCCACCATAGATTCATTCAATTTAAGTGGTTAAATTACCTTGTTTTGATAGGTAAGTAAGGGGGGAAGCTATATTTATGTTGTTCTCCCTACAACAATGTGCACATGCACTTTTTATGGCCTAGCTAGATCTATGTATGTTCGTGGTGTTGCATATGTTTGTGGTGTTGCATATGTGTTTGTGTTTGGAGGTGTACCGGTATTTGAAATGCGATAGTTGCCAATATTTTGCCGGAATGTTGATTCATTTCCGGTTCGGCGAGAATTTTGGCATTAAGCATTCTTTTTGGTCCTATTTTTAGGGAAAGTCATGCCAAATTTTTTCTTGGTTCTAAAATATCGTTTTGCTCTACCCCGCAGGCGACCATGGTCCGCATGATGACCAAAGGCATCGTGAATAGGTTTTTGAGGTCCGCGAAGGCCGAGATGCTTCAAAAGAACGAGACGGAGATAAGATGTCCGTGTCGAAGATGCAAGCTGAAGATCCTTATTGCGGACCCGGAATCCGGGCAGGTGCGGGACCACCTGCTCTTGCGTGGTTTCATGGATGGCTATCGGAGGCAAGGTGATGAAGATGACTACGAAGTCGTCCATGGGGGCTGGGCAAGAAATGAGGAAGGGCAGCAAGACAACCACCGCGGCTCGGGAGGGCGAGAAGACGAAGAATCCCCAGGAGATGATCACGACGGTGATGCTGTACACAGTCATCATGTAGAAGATGCAGGACATGATGATGAGGAAGATGCCGGAGCAGACGACGGGCATGATCATGAAGATGATGATGCCGGTGGAACAGACGACGCTGGACCATCGATGGGCTGGGTGTAGCAACCTCATATTCAAGAGCTGCTTCTCAAGCAGACGGATAACGCAAGAGCTGCCGCCAGAGAGAAAGCCAAGATGGATCAACTTGAGTTAGACGCGGTTACTCCATTGTATGAAGGATGCAGGCCTGAGGATACCTGCCTGAAAGTAACGCTCATGGCTCTGGAGATGAAGGTAAAACACAAAATGACCGACGCATGCTTCGACGAGAACATGTCATTCTGGCACGAACGTCTTCCCAAGGGGAACAAGTGCCCGACCAGTTTGGAGGAGGCGAAGAAAATCGTGTGTCCTCTGGATTTACCGCACGTGAAATACCATGTGTGCATGAACAATTGCATCATTTATCGGGACGAGCACACGGAGTCTACCATATGTCCGGTGTGCGGCGTCACTCGATACAAGAAGAGGAAGAAAGCTCCTCGAAAAGTGGTGTGGTACTTTCCGATCACTCCTCGTCTGCAGCGGTATTTCGCGGACCCTAATGTAGCAAAGCTCCTGCATTGGCACGCGGATAGGGAGGAGAAGAAGCGAGAAGATGACGCAAATGATCCGGAGATAGATAAAAAAGACAAGATGCTGAGTCACCCTAAGGATGCGAGCCAGTGGCAAGCGTTGAACTTCGAAGACCTAGAATTTGGGAACGATCCAAGGAACTCGTGCTGGGCGCGAGCACCGATGGAGTCAATCCATTTGGCAGCCAGAGAAGCACACATAGCACCTGGCCTGTGTTTGTGTGGATGTACAACCTTCCCCCCTGGTTGTGCATGAAGAGGAAGTACATTCACATGAGTATGCTAATTGAAGGACCGAAACAACCAGGGAACGACATCAATCTGTATCTGGGGCTGCTGAAAGAGGAGCTTGACACGCTGTGGAAAACGCCAGCCAATACGTGGGACGCCGCAGAGAAAGAATATTTCCCTATGAGAGCCGCGCTGCTCACGACGGTGCACGACTATCTCGGTTACGGATATGTCGCGGGGCAGGTGGTCCACGGATTTTCTAGATGCGTCAGGTGCATGGATGACACAACGTATCGCCAGCTAGATAGAGATCCCGGGTCTTCAAAAACCGTGTTCATGGGACATCGAAGGTGGCTTCGCGACGATGACCCGTGGAGAAAACGCAAGGATCTATTCGATGGTGAAACCGAACCCCGAGGACGCCCGCGTACGAGGATCGGCGAGGAAATAGACGAGGAGCGGCAAGGATCTATTCGTTCTGTTGCATACTTATATATTTCTTATGTATTGTCTGTGAATTGGTAATAACGTTTCGTTTGGCTACTGCATAGCGATGCCGTGGTATGTCGTGTACAAGGGTAAGGTTCCCGGAGTCTACGATGACTGGGAGGAGTGTCGGAGACAGGTTCACCGATTCAGCGGTAACAGTTACAAAGGGTACGCCACTAGGGCCGAGGCCGAATCTAGATACGCCTGCTATCTAGCGGGAGAGGGGAGGGAGCGTTGGAGGAACCGGATGAAGACGAGTTTCATCGTGATGATGCTCATCGTGATGACCGCAGCTCTCTTCTATGTGATGGTAGTTTAGATGATCAATATCGACTTGTAATGTGAAGACAAACTCGTGGTCTCGAGACTTGTAATATAATGTTCTATCTTTGTTCGGTCTTTTCAATTCGGAGACTAATATGATGAATTGTATTCGGAGACTAAAATGATGAATTGTATTCAGAGACTAATCTTCTATTGTATTCGATGAATCTGTTGTTGATGTGTGATGTCTATATTTTGTCCAATTATATATTTTGTAACCTGTGCAAAAAACAGAAAATAAAAAAATAAAAAAAACCTAATATTCATACTAATGGCGCATCACATCATAGTGCGCCATTAGTATGCCAAAGGATACTAATGGCGCATCATTAAACAGTGCGCCATTTGTATGCCGAAGTTACTAATGGCGCATCCTGTTGTCGTGCGCCATTAGTATGCCAAAGCACCTGGGTATACATGGCCCCCTGGGAGGCATACTAATGGCGCACTATTGTATATACTAATGGCACATCTAAGGTGCGCCATTAGTATACCAGATACTAATGGCGCACCAGTGGTGCGCCATTAGTAAAATATACTAATGGCGTGCTACTAATGGCGCACCAGTGGTGCGCCATTAGTAAAATATACTAATGGCGTGCTACTAATGACGCACCACTAATGCGCCATTAATGGCCAAATTAGGTGCGCCATTAGTAGGCCTTTTCCTAGTAGTGATTGCATCAATTCGGTGAGTCCAAAATAATTACAATAGGTTACAAAGAGTTTTCAAAGCCATCTCGGTGAGACCAAGATCCGTATCAGCGAGGCCGAATTGCTAGGGTTTCTGGCAGTGGCTATGTCATATGAACTCGGTGGCTCCGGATAGAAAGAATCGACGGGGCCGAGTTGTACTATATGTTTTGGACATATTTGGATGGAGAAAGTGGTTGATGGTTTTGGAGCAATATCACTAAGTATTTGAGCAAGCAAGCCATTAAGCAACACCTCATCCCCTTTTAATAGTATTGGCTTTCTTATGGACTCAATGTGATCTTGGATCACTAACATAAAGGTGAAGAGTCTTGAGGTTTTGCCAATATTAGTCCTTAGCATTTGGAGGGGTCCACATCTCTTGTCCATGCCATGCCATTCATTGAACTTCCTAAAATATTTATCTTTAATGGATATTAGTTGAATGGGCTATAGTTGTTATGAATTACCAAAACCACCTAGGGATTAGTTGCACTTTCACTATTGCAGAAACCTTTTGAAACAAGACCACTGTTGCAGGAAAAAATCTTCGCCACCGAATCATTTTTTCTCTTTCTGAAACTAGTTATGTGTTGCAGAAATCTACTTAAACAAGACCCTTGTTACAGGAAAAAGAACATGGCCGCAGGACTTACTTATGGCCAGCGTGAACACTCGATCAGGATTGATCCAACATCTAAGAAACACTACAAAAAAAGCACATTCGTAACATTATGGTCCGAACAAAAAAAATTATGTCATGGTTATGACACTTCTATGACAATAATTGTGACAAAAGCACGTATCATCGTAAATGTGGCGGCCTCCTACTTCTATGACAAAATATACTGACAGGAAATGGGCTTTTCATCCTAGGCGGGCCAGGGACGCACCTGCATGACATTCTTTGGGCCGTCCATGACAGAAAAAATCGTGGTAGAAGCGAGGGCGAGGAAAATTTCAGGGAGTTTCTGGTTACGGTGGGTGGTCGGGGCAGAGCGATGCACGGAGGTTTGCGGGTTTCTCTCGTATACGTACGCGCGTGTGTGCGAGGTGTTGGGATCTAGTTGAACCCGCGCGAGGCGCTCGCTTGCTGTACCCGTGCTATTGCACTAGCTACGTTACTGAACCCGAGTGATCGATCCCTTCGCTGTTAACTGAACCCAAGTGATTCCTTCGCTACTGTTGCTAACTGAAGCCGATCGAACCTGCCCCTTGTTGAAAAGTGACTGTTGTTGGGGGTTGGATGAACAGTTCTCGGTGGGGGCTGGATGGACAGGACCCCGTGGTAGTAGGCCATTGCGCTGGATGAACATGACCCCGAGGAGGCTGCCACATGGGAGCCGATTGGGGGTGTATAAACAGAACCCCGTGGAGGGTTGGTTGAATAGTAGCCAGTGAAGGCTGGATGAACAGTGGCTGGTGGAGGCAGGAGGAAGACACGGTGTATGAACAGTACCAAGTGGAGGCTGGAGGAAGTCGACGGTGGATGAATAGTAGCCCATGGAGGCTGGAGCGAGGCAGTAGAAGGTGGATGAGCATTAGCCTGTAGAGTCCCGTTGTACGGTACGCCAAACCCCTCCCGATGAACAGGACCCCGTTTCGACCGTAGGCACTCCAACAGAAGTTTGTTTCCTCCGTTTTGCGGTACGCCACACCCTAGGTCCCCGTTTTGACTATAGTTCCGTTTCCTCCGTTTCGCGGTACACTACACTTCCCAATGAACAAGAACCCTTTTCGACCGTACGCGGTCAAACAGAAGGTATTTTTCCTCTGTTTTGTTGTACGCAAGATCCCGTTTCGGCTACTCCGTCCAAGCCGGTTGGCTCCCGATGAATAGGACGTGTTATGACCCAATGGCTTCGCTCCTAATGAATAGGACACTATTTGCTCCGTTCCGACCCTTGGCTGCCGATGAACAGTACAATGCTACCTCTTGAGCTTGCGTTGGTTTTTCCCTTGAAGAGGAAAGGGTGAGGCAGCAAAGTAGCGTAAGTATTTCCCTCAGTTTTGAGAACCAAGGTATCAATCCAATAGGAGACAACGTGACTAGCCACCGAATACCTGCACAAACAAACGCCAACTTGCAACCAACGCGACAAAGGGGTTGTCAATCCCTTCACGGTTATTCGCAAAGTAAAAGATTGAAAAATAAAGTAAATAGGAAACTACAATGGTAGATCAGAAACTTATATGATGGAAAATAGACCCGGGGCCATAGGTTTCACTAGAGGCTTCTCTCAAGATCGAAATTATTACGGTGGGTGAACAAATTACTGCCGAGCAATTGATAGAAAATCGCAAAGTTATGACGATATCTAAGGCAATGATCATGAACATAGGCATCACGTCCATGTCAAGTAGACCAAAACGATTCCGCATCTACTACTATTACTCCACACATCGACCGCTATCCAGCATGCATCTAGAGTATTAAATTCATAAAGAACGGAGTAACGCCTTAAGCAGGATGACATGATGTCGAGGAATTAACTCAAACAATATAATGAAAACCCCATCTTTTTATCCTCGTCGGCAACAATACAATATGTGTCGCTTCCCCTTCTGTCACTAGGATCGAGCACCGCAAGATTGAACCCAAAGCTAAGCACTTCTACCATTGCAAGGAAAACCAATCTCATTGACCAAACCAAATCGATAGTTCAAAGAGACTTGCAAAGATATCAAATCATGCATATAAGAATTCAGAGGAGATTCAAATAATATTCATAGATAAGCTGGTCATAAATCCACAATTCATCGGATCTCGGCAAACACACCACAAAAGACTATTACATCGAATAGTGTTGGGGAACATTGTAGAAAACAAAAATTTTCCTACGGTTTCACCAAGATCCATCTATGAGTTCACCTAGCAACGAGTGATCGGATTGCATCTACATACCTTTGTAGATCGCGAGCGAAAGCGTTCAAAGAACGGGGATGAGGGACTCGTACTCGATCGACGTGATCCAAATCACCAGAGATCCTAGCGCCGAACGGACGGCACCTCCGCATTCAACACACGTACTGTCAGCGTGACGTCTCCTCCTTCTTGATCCAGCAAGGGGGGAAGGAGAGGTTGATGAAGATCCAGCAGCACGACGGCGTGGTGGTGGATGCAGCAGTCACCGCAGCAGGGCTTCACCGTTCTCTACGGAGGAGGAGGAGGTCTTGGAGGGGAGAGGGAGGCGCCAGGGGCATGGGGTGCGGCTTCCCTCCCTCCCCCCCTCTATATATAGGGTCCCCAAGGGAGGGGGCGCCGGCCCTGGAGATCCAATCTCCCAAGGGGGCGGCGGCCAAGGGGGGTGGAGTGCACCCCAAGGCAAGTGGGGCGCCCCCCACCCTAGGGTTCCCAACCCTAGGCGCAGGGGGAAGGCCCAAGGGGGTGCACCAGCCCACTAGGGGCTGGTTCCCCTCCCACTTCAGCCCATGGGGCCCTCCGAGATAGGTGGCCCCAACCGGTGGACCCACGGGACCCTTCCGGTGGTCCCGGTACAATACCGGTGACCCCGAAACTTGTCTTGATGGACGAAATAGCACTTCCTATGTATAGTTCTTTACCTCCGGAACTCCTCGTGACGTCCGGGATCTCATCCAGGACTCCGAACAACTTTCGGGTTACTGCATATACATATCTCTACAACCCTAGCGTCACTGAACCTTAAGTGTGTAGACCCTACGGGTTCGGGAGACATGTAGACATAACCGAGATGGCTCTCCGGTCAATAACCAACAGCGGGATCTGGATACCCGTGTTGGCTCCCACATGCTCCCCGATGATCTCATTGGATGAACCACGATGTCGAGGATTCACGCAACCCCGTATACAATTCCCTTTGTCAATCGGTACGTTACTTGCCCGAGATTCGATCGTCGGTATTCCAATACCTCGTTCAATCTCATTACCGGCAAGTCAGTTTACTCATACCGTAATGCATGATCTCGTGACCAGACACTTGGTCACTTGGAGCTCATTATGATGATGCATTACCGAGTGGGCCCAGAGATACCTCTCCGTCATACGGAGTGACAAATCCCAGTCTCGATCCGTGTGAACCCAACAGACACTTTCGGAGATACCCGTAGTATACCTTTATAGTCACCCAGTTACGTTGTGACGTTTGGTACACCCAAAGCACCCCTACGGTATCCGGGAGTTACACGATCTCATGGTCTAAGGAAAAGATACTTGACATTGGAAAAAGCTCTAGCAAAACGAACTACACGATCTTGTGCTATGCTTAGGATTGGTTCTTGTCCATCACATCATTCTCCCAATGATGTGATCTCGTTATCAACGACATCCAATGCCCATAGTCAGGAAACCATGACTATCAGTTAATCAACGAGCTAGTCAACTAGAGGCTTACTAGGGACATATTGGTGTCTATGTATTCACACATGTATTACGATTTTCGGATAACACAATTATAGCATGAATAAAAGACAATTATCATGAACAAGGAAATATAATAATAATCCTTTTATTATTGCCTCTAGAGCATATTTCCAACAGTCTCCCACTTGCACTAGAGTCAATAATCTAGTTACATTGTGATGAATCGAACACCCATAGAGTTCTGGTGTTGATCATGTTTTGCTCGCGGAAGAGGTTTAGTCAATGGATCTGCGACATTCAGATCCGTATGCACTTTACAAATTTCTATGTCTCCATCTTGAACATTTTCACGGATGGAGTTGAAGAGACGCTTGATGTGCCTGGTCTTCTTGTGAAACCTGGGCTCCTTGGCAAGTGCAATAGCTCCAGTGTTGTCACAGAAGAGTTTGATCGGCCCCGACGCATTGGGTATGACTCCTAGGTCGGTGATGAACTCCTTCACCCAAATTGCTTCATGTGCTGCCTCCGAGGCTGCCATGTACTCCGCTTCACATGTAGATCCCGCCATGACGCTCTGCTTGCAGCTGCACCAGCTCACTGCCCCAAATTCAACATATACACGTATCCGGTTTGTGACTTAGAGTCATCCAGATCTGTGTCGAAGCTAGCGTCGACGTAACCCTTTACGACGAGCTCTTCGTCACCTCCATAAACGAGAAACATGTCCTTAGTCCTTTTCAGGTACTTCAGGATATTCTTGACCGCTGTCCAGTGTTCCTTGCCGGGATTACTTTGGTATCTTCCTACCAAACTTACGGCAAGGTTTACATCAGGTCTGGTACACAGCATGGCATACATAATAGACCCTATGGCTGAGGCATAGGGGATGACACTCATCTCTTCTATATCTTCTGCCGTGGTCGGACATTGAGCTGAGCTCAATTTCATACCTTGCAACACAGGCAAGAACCCCTTCTTAGACTGATCCATATTGAACTTCTTCAATCTCTTATCAAGGTATGTGCTTTGCGAAAGACCTATGAGGCGTCTTGATCTATCTCTATAGATCTTGATGCCTAATATATAAGCAGCTTCTCCAAGGTCCTTCATTGAAAAACTCTTATTCAAGTAGGCCTGAATGCTGTCCAGAAGTTCTATATCATTTCCCATCAAAAGTATGTCATCTACATATAATATGAGAAATGCTACAGAGCTCCCACTCACTTTCTTGTAAACGCAGGCTTCTCCATAAGTCTGCATAAACCCAAATGCTTTGATCATCTCATCAAAGCGAATGTTCCAACTCCGAGATGCTTGCACCAGCCCATAAATGGATCGCTGGAGCTTGCATACCTTGTTAGCATTCTTAGGGTCGACAAAACCTTCCGGCTGCATCATATACAGTTCTTACTTAAGATAACCATTAAGGAATGCCGTTTTGACGTCCATTTGCCATATCTCATAATCATAGTATGCGGCAATTGCTAACATGATTCGGACGGACTTCAGCGTCGCTACGGGAGAGAAAGTCTCATCGTAGTCAACCCCTTGAACTTGTCGATAACCCTTAGCGACAAGTCGAGCTTTATAGATGGTAACATTACCATCCGCGTCCGTCTTCTTCTTAAAGATCCATTTGTTTTCTATCGCTCGCCGATCATTGGGCAAGTCTGTCAAAGTCCACACTTTGTTTTCATACATGGATCCTATCTCGGATTGCATGGCTTCAAGTCATTTGTTGGAATCGGGGCCCGCCATCGCTTCTTCATAGTTCGAAGGTTCACCGTTGTCCAACAACATGATTTCTAAGACAGGGTTGCCGTACCACTCTGGTGCGGAACGTGTCCTTGTGGACCTACGAAGTTCAGTAGCAACTTGGTCTGAAGTTTCATGATCATCATCATTAACTTCCTCTCTAGTCGGTGCAGGCACCTCAGGAACATTTTCTTGAGGTGCGCTACTTACCGGTTCAAGAGGTAATACTTCATCAAGTTCCACTTTCCTCCCACTTATTTCTTTCGAGAGAAACTCTTTCTCTAGAAAGGATCCATTCTTGGCAACAAAGATCTTGCCTTCGGATCTGAGGTAGAAGGTATACCCAATAGTTTCTTTAGGGTATCCTATGAAGACGCATTTTTCCGACTTGGGTTCGAGCTTTTCAGGTTGAAGTTTCTTGACATAAGCATCGCATCCCCAAACTTTTAGAAACGACAGCTTAGGCTTCTTCCCAAACCATAATTCATACGGTGTCGTCTCAACGGATTTCGGTGGAGCCCTATTTAAAGTGAATGCTGCAGTCTCTAAAGCATAGCCCCAAAATGACAGCAGTAAATCGGTAAGAGACATGATAGATCGCACCATATCCAATAGAGTGCGATTACGACATTCGGACACACCATTACGCTGAGGTGTTCCAGGCGGCGTGAGTTGTGAAACTATTCCACATTTTCTTAAGTGTGTACCAAATTCGTGACTCAAGTATTCTCCTCCACGATCTGATCGCAAAAACTTGATTTTTCTGTCACGTTGATTCTCAAGCTCACTCTGAAATTCCTTGAACTTTTCAAAGGTTTCAGACTTGTGTTTCATTAAGTAGACATACCCATATCTACTCAAGTCATCAGTGAGGGTGAGAACATAACGATAGCCACCACGAGCCTCAACACTCATTGGACCACACACATCAGTATGTATGATTTCCAATAGGTTGGTTGCTCGCTCCATTGTTCCTGAGAACGGAGTCTTGGTCATCTTACCCATGAGGCATGGTTCGCATGTGTCAAATGATTCGTAATCAAGAGACTCTAAAAGTCCATCTGCATGGAGCTTCTTCATGTGTTTTACACTTATGTGACCAAGGCGGCAGTGCCACAAGTAAGTCGGACTATCATTATCAACCTTACATCTTTTGGTATTCACACTATGAATATGTGTAGCATTACGCTCGAGATTCATTAAGAATAAACCATTCACCATAGGAGCATGACCATAAAACATATCTCTCATATAAATAGAACAACCATTATTCTCGGATTTAAATGAGTAGCCATCTTGAATTAAACGAGATCCTGATACAATATTCATGCTCAAAGCTGGTACTAAATAACAATTATTGAGGTTTAAAACTAATCCCGTGGGTAAATGTAGAGGTAGCGTGCCGACGACGATCACATCGACCTTGGAACCATTCCTGACGCGCATCGCCACCTCGTTCTTCGCCAGTCTCCGTTTATTTCGCAGCTCCTGCTTTGAGTTATAAATGTGAGCAACCGCACTGGTATCAAATACCTGGGAGCTACTACGAATACTGGTAAGGTACATATCAATTACATGTATATCACATATACCTTTTGTGTTGCCGGCCTTCTTGTCCGCTAAGTATTTGGGGCAGTTCCGCTTGCAGTGACCACTTCCCTTGCAATAAAAGCACTCAGTCTCGGGCTTGGGTCCATTCTTTGGCTTCTTCCCAGCAGCTTGCTTACCAGGCGCGGCAACTCTCTTGCCGTCCTTCTTGAAGTTCTTTTTACCCTTGCCTTTCTTGAACTTGGTGGTTTTATTGACCATCAACACTTGATGTTCCCTTTTGACTTCTACCTCTGCTGATTTCAGCATTGAAAATACCTCAGGAATGGTCTTTTCCATCCCCTGCATATTGAAGTTCATCACAAAGCTCTTGTAGCTCGGTGGAAGCGACTGAAGGATTTTGTCAATGACCGCGTCATCCGGGAGATTAACTCCCAGCTGAGTTAAGAGGTTATGTAATCCAGACATAGTGAGTATGTGCTCACTGACAGAACTATTTTCCTCCATCTTACAGCTGAAGAACTTGTCGGAGACTTCATATCTCTCGACCCGGGCATGAGCTTGAAAAACCATTTTCAGCTCTTCGAACATCTCATATGCTCCGTGTCTCTCAAAACTCTTTTGGAGCCCCAGTTCTAAGCTGTAAAGCATGCCGCACTGAACGAGGGAGTAGTCATCAGCACGTGTCTGCCAAGCGTTCATAACGTCTTGGTTCTGTGGGACAGGTGCGTCACCTAGCGGTGCTTCTAGGACATAATCTTTCTTTGCAGCTATGAGGATGATCCTCAGGTTCCGGACCCAGTCCGTATAATTGCTGCCATCGTCTTTCAGCTTGGTTTTCTCTATGAACGCGTTGAAGTTGAGGACAACGTTGGCCATTTGATCTATAAGACATATTGTAAAGATTTTAGACTAAGTTCATGATGATTAAGTTCATCTAATCAAATTATATAATGAACTCCCACTCAGATAGACATCCCTCCGGTCATCTAAGTATAACATGATCTGAGTTAACTAGGCCGTGTCCGATCATCACGTGAGATGGACTAGTCAACATCGGTGAACATCTTCATGTTGATCATATCTTCTATACGACTCATGCTCGACCTTTCGGTCTTCTGTGTTCCGAGGCCATGTCTGTACATGCTAAGCTCGTCAAGTCAACCTAAGTGTTTGCATGTGTAAATCTGTCTTACACCCGTTGTATGTGAACGTTGGAATCTATCACACCCGATCATCACGTGGTGCTTCGAAACAACGAACTGTCGCAATGGTGCACAGTTAGGGGGAATACTTTCTTGAAATTATTATGAGGGATCATCTTATTTACTACCGTCGTTCTAAGTAAACAAGATGCAAAAACATGATAAACATCACATGCAATCAAATAATAATAGTGACATGATATGGCCAATATCACATAGCTCCTTTAATCTCCATCTTGGGGCTCCATGATCATCTTGTCACCGGCATGACACCATGATCTCCATCATCATGATCTCCATCATCGTGTCTCCATGAAGTTGCTCGCCAACTATTACTTCTACTACTATGGCTAACACGTTTAGCAATAAAGTAAAGTGATTTACATGGCGTTTCTCAATGACACGCAGGTCATACAAAAATAAAGAAAACTCCTATGGCTCCTGCCGGTTGTCATACTCATCGACATGCAAGTCGTGATTCCTATTACAAGAACATGATCTCATACATCACATATATATCATTCATCATTCATCACAATTTTGGCCATATCACATCACAAAGCACTTGCTGCAAAAACAAGTTAGACGTCCTCTAATTGTTGTTGCAAGTTTTACGTGGCTGCAATAGGGTTCTAGCAAGAACGTTTTCTTACCTACGTAAAAGCCACAACGTGATTTGTCAACTTCTATTTACCCTTCATAAGGACCCATTTCATCGAATCCGCTCCAACTAAAGTGGGAGAGACAGACACCCGCTAGCCACCTTATGCAACTAGTGCATGTCAGTCGGTGGAACCAGTCTCACGTAAGTGTACGTGTAAGGTCGGTCCGGGCCGCTTCATCCCACAATACTGCTGAAGCAAAATAAGACTAGTAGCGGCAAGAAAGTTGACAACATCTACGCCCACAACAAATTGTGTTCTACTCGTGCAAAGAGAACTACGCATAAACCTGGCTCATGATGCCACTGTTGGGGAACGTTGCAGAAAACAAAAATTTTCCTACGGTTTCACCAAGATCCATCTATGAGTTCATCTAGCAACGAGTGATCGGATTGCATCTACATACCTTTGTAGATCGCGAGCGGAAGCGTTCAAAGAACGGGGATCAGGGAGTCGTACTCGACGTGATCCAAATCACCGGAGATCCTAGCGCCGAACGGACGGCACCTCCGCATTCAACACACGTACGGTCAGCGTGACGTCTCCTCCTTCTTAATCCAGCAAGGGGGAAGGAGAGGTTGATGAAGATCCAGCAGCACGACGGCGTGGTGGTGGATGCAGCAGTCACCGCAGCAGGGCTTCGCCGTTCTCTATAAAGGAGGAGGAGGTCTTGGAGGAGAGAGGGAGGCGCTAGGGGCATGGGATGCGGCTGCCCTCCCTCCCCCGTCTATATATGGGGTCTCCAAGGGGGGGGCGCCGGCCCTGGAGATCCAATCTCCCAAGGGGGCGGCGGCCAAGGGGGGTGGAGTGCCCCCCAAGGCAAGTGGGGCGCCCCCCACCCTAGGGTTCCCAACCCTAGGCGCAGGGGGAAGGCCCAAGGGGGGCGCACCAGCCCACTAGGGGCTGGTTCCCCTCCCACTTCAGCCCATGGGGCCCTCCGGGATAGGTGGCCCCACCCGATGGACCCACGGGACCCTTCCGGTGGTCCCGGTACAATACCGGTGACCCCGAAACTTGTCCCGATGGCCGAAATAGCACTTCCTATATATAATTCTTTACCTCCGGACCATTCCGGAACTCCTCGTGACGTCCGGGATCTCATCCAGGACTCCGAACAACTTTCGAGTTACTGCATATACATATCTCTACAACCCTAGCGTCACCGAACCTTAAGTGTGTAGACCCTACGGGTTCGGGAGACATGTAGACATAACCGAGATGGCTCTCCGGTCAATAACCAACAGCGGGATCTGGATACCCATGTTGGCTCCCACATGCTCCTCAATGATCTCATCGGATGAAGCACGATGTCGAGGATTCATGCAACCCGGTATACAATTCCCTTTGTCAATCGGTACGTTACTTGCCCGAGATTCGATCGTCGGTATCCCAATACCTCGTTCAATCTCGTTACCGGCAAGTCACTTTACTCGTACCGTAATGCATGATCCCGTGACCAGACACTTGGTCACTTTGAGCTCATTATGATGATGCATTACCGAGTGGGCCCAGAGATACCTCTCCGTCATACGGAGTGACAAATCCCAGTCTTGATCCGTGTCAACCCAACAGACACTTTCGAAGATACCCGTAGTATACCTTTATAGTCACCCAGTTACGTTGTGACGTTTGGTACACCCAAAGCACCCCTACGGTATCCTGGAGTTACATGATCTCATGGTCTAAGGAAAAGATACTTGACATTGGAAAAAGCTCTCGCAAAACGAACTACACGATCTTGTGCTATGCTTAGGATTGGGTCTTGTCCATCACATCATTCTCCCAATGATGTGATCTCGTTATCAACGACATCCAATGCCCATAGTCAGGAAACCATGACTATCAGTTAATCAACGAGCTAGTCAACTAGAGGCTTACTAGGGACATATTGGTGTCTATGTATTCACACATGTATTACGATTTCCGGATAACACAATTATAGCATGAATAAAAGACAATTATCATGAACAAGGAAATATAATAATAATCCTTTTATTATTGCCTCTAGAGCATATTTCCAACAAATAGATCTCCAAGAACATCGAGTAGAACATGGTATTGAGAATCAAAGAGAGAGAACAAGCCATCTAGCTACTAACTATGGACCCGTAGGTCTATGGTAAACTACTCACGCTTCATCGAGAGGCAATGGTGTTAATGTAGAAGCCCTCCGTGATCGAATCCCCCTCTGGCAGGATGCCGAAAAAGGCCCAAAGATGGGTTCTCACGGGTACAGAAGGTTACGGTGGTGGAAAAGTAGTTTCATGGCTCCCCTGGAAGGTTTTTGTGGTATAAGAGAATATATAGGAGGAAGATCTAGGTCAGGGGGTCGCCTAGGGGCCCACAAGGTTGGGGTCGTGCCCTCTACCCTTGTGGCCGCCTCACGGCTCTTCTGACATACACTCCGAGTCTCCTGGGTGTCTTCTGGTCCATGAAAAATCATCGTAAAAGTTTTATTCCGTTTGGACTCTGTTTGGTATTCCTTTTCTGCGAACCTCTAAATAAAGGAAAAAACAGAAACTGGCACTGGGCTCTAGGTTAATAGGTTAGTCCCAAAGATCATATAAAATAGCATATTAATGCATATAAAACATCCAAAATAGATAATACAATAGCATGGAACAATAAAAAATTATAGATACATTGGAGACGTATCAAGCATCCCCAAGCTTAATTACTACTCGTCCTCGAGTATGTAAATGATAAAAATAGATTTTTTATGTGGAATGCTACCTAACATATTTATCCATGTAATTCTCTTAATTGTGGCATGAATGTTCAGATACGTAAGATTCAAAACAATAGTTTAATAGTGACATAAAAACAATAATACTTCAAGCACGCTAACAAAAATACTTATGTCTTCTCAAAATAACATGGCCAAAGAAAGCTCATCCCAACAAAATCATATATTCTGGCTATGCTCCATCTTCATCACACAAAATATTCAAATAATGCACAACCCCAATGACAAGCCAAGCAATTGTTTCATAATTTTGGCATTCTCAAACCTTTTCAACTTTCACGCAATACATGAGCGTGAGCCGTGGACATAGCACTATAGGTGGAATAGACGGTGGTTGTGGAGACGACAAAAAGAAGGAGATAGTCTCACATCAAATAGGCGTATCAACGGGCTATTGAGATGCCCATTAATAGATATCAATGTGAGTTAGTAGGTATTGCCATGAAATGGATGCACTAGAGCTATACGTGTATGAAAGCTCAAAAAGAAAGAAAACTAAGTGTGTGTGCATCCAACTTGCTTGCTCATGAAGACCTAGGGAGTTTGAGGAAGCACATCATTGGAATATACAAGCCAAGGTCTATAATGAAAAATTACCAATAGTATATGAAAGTGATATCATACGAGACTCTCTATCATGAAGATCACGGTGCTACTTTGAAGCACAAGTGTGGCAAAAAGGATAGTAACATTGTCCCTTCTCTCTTTTTCTCTCATTTTTTTATTTTCTCCTTCTTTGGGCCTTCTCTTTTTTTATTTGGCCTTTCTTTTTATCCCCTCACATGGGACAATGCTCTAATAATGAAAATCATCAAACTTCTATTTACTTACAACTCAAAAATTACAACTGGATACTAGAATAAAAATATGACTCTATGTGAATGCCTCCGGCGGTGTACCGGCATGTGCAATGAATCAAGTGCGACATGTATGAAAGAATAAAGAATGGTGGCTTTGCCACAAATATGATGTCAACTACATGATCATGCAAAGCAATATGACAATGATGATGTATGTCATAATAAACGGAATGGTGGAAAGTTGCATGGCAATATATCTCGGAATGGCTTTGGAAATGCCATAATAGATAGGTATGGTGGCTGTTTTGAGGAAGGATATGTGGTGGGTTTATGGTGCCGGCGATATTTACGCGGTATTTGTAGCGACCAGACCTCAAACAGTCTGATCTCTGTGCTCCGGTGTCATCCCTGGATCAGTAATGCTGACACCACACAGTACTCGGAGGATTTATAGCAGAGTAGAAATCACACACTTATTACATCGAGTGTCTCAAAAGAGAACTTATTACAATAAATATGGCTTAAGGCCATCTAATAACGATAACAGCGGAAGGCTTGGAAGATAAGTGAGTCCATCAACTCCAACGGCATCACTGAGTATAGAACCACGACCTAAAACTCCTTAATCGTCGTCTGAAAAGTCTGCAACATTAACGTTGCAGCCCGAAACGAGTCAGCACATGGAATATGCTGGCAAGGTAACACATAGAGAGTAATGGAATGAACAGCTATACTATATGCATATTTGGCTGGTGGAAAGCTCTATGGTTACAGTTTTGCGTAAAGCCAATTTTCCCTACTTCAAAGGAATATAATTTAATTACTATCATGGTGGTTGTTAAACATTGAGAATGGTTGACAGCATTCTCAATCCCAATTAAACATCATCATTAAACATAACCCAACAAAATTAATTTAGAGTAACATGTTGAGATTCACATGAAAATCTAGGTACTAGATACTCAAGATGTCCATAACCGGGGACACAGCTAATCATGGTTAGTTTATTACACTCTTCAGAGGTTTGCGCACTTTTCCCCCACAAGACTCGATTGCCTCCGTTTGTTTTCTCGCACTACATGATGTTTGAGAAGACAGATGACCGAGACATAGTCTTTCAGAAGCGCTAGCACCTTACGATCGGGTAGACCGTACCACCTACATCCCCTACATCTGCTAGTCTACCACTATAAGAGTTCGCACAACTTAGTCAACTATGCTAGAGCCCATAATAGCTTGTGGCTGCACACGGAAGTTTCTAGTATGAATAGTCTTATGATCCCTTTGAGCCTAGGTGGCGGTCCAAAAGAAAACAGGCAAGTCCTGGAATACCCAGGTGCCTCAATCCACCCAGATGTGTGTTTAAGTTGCCACCTTAGATAAACCATTAATTAACAATCTCACATCTGTCATGGATTTCACTCACCCAATCCACGTCTACTGGCATAGCATGGCATAATAAGCAAACGTAGAAGTAACTCCCAAAGGTTTGATACTAAACAGGTAATAGGTACTACCTCATCTACTTCCCATCCCACAATTTAATTAGATCCTAATCATGCAATGTGTGAGGATTGATCTAATGCAATAAAACTGGGTAGTAGAAAAGGTATGATCAAAGTGTTACTTGCCTTGCTGATGATCCGCGAAACCTAACGATTCGAAGTAACAGGCGGCGCACTCCGGGTATTATATCGCAAACAAACAAACAAGCATACAATAAGTACTCATCTAATGCATAGGTAAAACTCAAATAAGAGATCTAACCAGAAGGTTCAACTTAAGAACTCTGGTTGGCAAAAAGAATCAAATCGAACGAAACAACGAAAGTCAAACGGCGAAAGAAAACAACTTCCTTCTAGTAATCTGGATCTAGGGCAAGTTTTATAGTAGCAAAATCCTGTTTAAGTTGGTTAAAAGGATAGAGGGTTTCGAGACGAAACTCTAGGCGCTTGAATCGCCTGATTCCGATAAACGAGCAAAAAGTTAAACTAAAACGAAAATTGGATCAGGAATGGCGATCAGAAAAATCGCGGATTTAATCCGAGAAAAGAAAATGATGAACGGATTAACGAACGAACGTTCGTTATCCAGATCTAAACGATGAGCGTGTTCGTTTAAACGAACAAACGAGCGAAGGCTCGCTATTTAACCTAAACCGAAAAAAAACCGATCTAATAATAATTAAAAAAACGAAAACTAAAAAACCGAAAAAAACCGACAGAAAACCGATCGGTTTTCGAAAAAAAATGGGCGGTGCGGACTACGAGGCGGCGGCGAACCTCGGCGGCGGCGGCGGCGTCCGGCGACGGCGGCGCGGGGCGGCGGCGCACGATGCGGGTGGCGAGGCGGCGGCGGCGCGGGGCTGGGGCGCGGCTAGGGTTTGGCTGGGGCTGGGGCTGGGCCTCCCCCGGCTTATAAAGGCCCCCTCGGGCCGGAGTCCTAGTCGGACACGGCCCGTAGGTCGGTTCCCTTGTTTCTAAATAGTTATGCTCGGAAGAAAAATAAAAAGAAATACTAAACGGACTCCAAAAATCCCGACATAAATTTTTCCGAGTTTCTAAAATCAAGCCGGACAAAGTGAACATTTATTTGGGCCCTAAATGCAATTTTGAAAAACGCACATTTTCCTAAATTCAAATAAAACACCGAAAAACTCCGAAATAAAATCTTATTTGATTTTATTATTAAATCCTCAATATTTCTCTATTTTGGGAAAGTCATTTTATTCCCTCTCTCATATTTTTGTAATAGAAATAATTGATGATAAAATAAATAAAATGAAATGATCCTATTCTCAAAATTTGAGAAAACTCAAATATGAAAATTACGAAATCCCCAACTCTCTCCGTGGGTCCTTGAGTTGCGTAGAATTTCTAGGCACTGGTAGAAAAAGGGCCTTTAGTCTCGGTTCGTAAGGGCCTTTAGTCCCGGTTCTGGAACCGGGACTAAAGTGTCGGTACTAATGCCCTGACCCTTTAGTCCCGGTTCAATCCAGAACCGGGACTAAAGGCCCTCCACGTGGCCGGTCCACCTTTAGTCCCGGTTGGTAACACCAACCGGTACTAAAGGAAATTTTCTGATTTTTTTTTTGAAATTTTTTTCGAAATTTTTTTTGGAATTTTTTTGAAATTTTTTTATTTTCAAATTTCTGAATTATTTTAACCTCTAATCTCTAATCACCCCTCATCACTGCTCAATTTAATCTCTAATCACCCCTCATCATTCCAAATCATCTCACTTCCCGAACGGTCACCCATCCTCTCACTACTCCAGCCTGAGCATGCTTAACTTTCGGGTTCTATTCTCCCTCGTTTCCAAGTCTGCACTTGTTGTTTTCCTGACAATAGTAAGATGCCAATCCTATTAACCCTCAGGAATTTAACTTGAGCATGAAGTCACATATTTCACTGTTTCAGTTTAAAACTATTGTTCTAAAAAACAATTATTTTTTAGTAACACTAATATTTCTTGAATAAGTAGTTTGACCATAGTTTGACCACAGTTTGACCATAGTTTGACCAGATTTGACCAAAATTCAAAAAAGGTGAAATAATTATTTAATAACACTAATATTATTGAATAATTATTTAGTAACACTAATACTTCTTGAATAAGTAGTTTGACCATAGTTTGACCAGATTTACTGAAAATTAAAAAAAACTGAAATTTGAGCATAACTTTTTTTCCTTTTGGAATTTGAGGATTCTAGAAATTTGAAACAGGCCGTAGGCGGTCTCCATCGGATGTAACTTTTCGAGTAGATGATTTTTCATATAAAAAACTTTTTAATCCGAGTTCGTATGCAAAAGTTATGCCCATTTTACAAATTCCAGAGAGATTTTGCAAATAAAGTCAAAATTCACATTTGCAAATTTTCCCAACAACTAGACCACATATCACATGGAAACTTATTTTCTTTTATTTTTTTGACATTTCCATCATTTTCTTTTATTTTTTTTAAAACTGAAAAGGCGATCCACCGGGGGGGTTATAGTTTGAAAATGGGACCTTTAGTACCGGTTCGTGGCACGAACCGGGACTAAAGATCTCATCCCCATTAGTCCCGGTTCGTGCCTCAAATCGGGACTAAAGGTCTAATCTTTAGTCCCGGTTGGTGGCACGAACCGGGACCAATGGTTGTGGGCCAGGAGCGAGGCCCATTGGTCCCGGTTCATCCCACCAACCGGGACCAAAAGGTCTAAATGAACCGGGACTAATGCCTTAGCCGCACGAACCGGGACCAATGCTCACATTAGTCCCGGTTCTAGACTGAACCGGGACTAACGGGCTGAGCCGGCCTGGACCATAGCCCTGTTTTCTACTAGTGAGGATCAACCAAAATGCAAAAATAAAATATGCTATGCAATGATGATCTAATGTATAACATTCCAAATTGAAAATTTGGGATGTTACAGTATTAGAGAGGCTAACAATAGCGGAAAGGTGAGAGTGCGTATAATCCATGGACTCAACCTTAGTTATAAAGAACTCACATACTTATTCCAAAAATCTATTAGTCATCGAAACAAATTACTAGGCGCATGATCCAAGGGGGATAGATTGGTAGGAAAAGACCATCGCTCGTCCTCGACCGCCACTCATAAGGAAGACAATCAAAAAACATCTCATGCTCCAACTTTGTTACATAACAGTTCACCATACGTGCATGCTACGGGACTCACAAACCTTAACACAAGTATTTCTCAAATTCACAACTACTTACTAGCATAAATCTAATATCACCATCTTCATATCTCAAAACAATTATATGGAATCAAACTTCTCATAGTATTCAATGCACTTTATATGAAAGTTTTTATTATATCCCTCTTGGATGCCTATCATATTAGGACTAATTTTATAACCAAAGAAAATTACCATGCTGTTCTAAAGACTCTCAAAATAATATAAGTGAAGTATGAGAGTTCATCAATTTCTATAAAATAAAACCACCACCGTGCTCTAAAAAGATATAAGTGAAGCACTAGAGGAAAATTGCCTAGCTCAAAAGATATAAGTGAAGCACATAGAGAATTTTAATAAATCACCATTCATGCGTGTATCTCCCAAAAGGTGTGTACAGCAAGGATGATTGTGGCAAACTAAAAAGCAAAGACTCAAATCGTACAAGATGCTCCAAGCAAAACACAAATCATGTGGTGAATAAAAATATAGCCTCAAGTAAAATTACCGGTAGACGAAGACGAAAGAGGGAATGCCTTCCCGGGGCATCCCCAAGCTTAGGCTTTTTGACATACTTGAATATTACCTTGGGGTGCCTTGGGCATCCCCAAGCTTAGGCTCTTTCCTCTCCTTATTCTATAGTCCATCAAATCCTTACCCAAAACTTGAAAACTTCACAACACAAAACTCCAACAGAAAATCTCATAAGCTCGGTTAGTATAAGAAAATAAATCACCACTTTGGTACTGTTGTGAACTCATTATTTATTTATAATGGTGTAATATCTACTGTATTCCAACTTTTCTATGGTTCATACCCCCCGATACTAGCCATAGATGCATCAAAATAAGCAAACAACACGCGAAAAACAGAATCTGTCAAAAACAGAACAGTCTGTAGCAATCTGGAGATTCCGAATACTTCTGTAACTCCAAACATCCTGAGAAATTAAGAAGTCCTAGAAAATTTGTTTATATATCCTCTTCAAAAAGAATCAGTATTTTATCGCGCTACTGTTAAAGATGAAAACTAATTTCCTGGGCGTAAAACTGTCTATTTTTCAACAGGATCAAATCAACTATCACCGTAAGCTATCCCAAAGTTCTTACTTGGCACAAACAATAATTAAAACACAAAACCACATCTAACCAGAGGCTAGATGAAATATTTATTTAAAAACAGGAAAGAAAAATATTGGGTTGTCTCCCAACAAGCGCTTTTCTTTAAAGCCTTTTAGCTAGGCGTTGATAATTGTAATGATGCTCACATGAAAGATAGCAATTGAAGGACAAAGAGAGCATCGTGAAGCTTGTGGTTGCATCACTTGTACCAATCAAACAATCAATACACTACATGGATCAAGCGAAACTTACTTAGGTTTGATGGATTGGGAGAACATAACCATAAGATTTCTGTTCCAAAAAGGGGGAGGGAGGAGTAACCAGAGAAACCCTATGATATATCTGACACATAAATGGCTATAGATGACTAACCAGCTGTCCGTCGTCGTGGGAGTCGTCGCCGGAGTGGTCGTGGGAGTCATTGCCGGAGTGGCCGTCGGAGTCGTCGCCGGGGTCATCACCAGAGTCGGTGTGGAACTCCGCCTCCGGCTATGGAAGCTCGATGCCATCGACGACGTTGGGGTGCGGCGATAACTTGCCAGTGGTGACGGCAACCTCTGTCTCCATCTCCACGCCGTGCTCCCGTGTTTTAGCAGCCCCGGCGTCACCACTCCCTCCGATGGGGCGCTTCAGCGGCATCCTCATACACTGACGGCCTTGAGGACTGAGAGCGGCATCGAGGAAGCAAGCGGAGAGAGAGGATTGTGTGTGTGTGTGTGTGGCGAGGATGGGGGTGCGGCCACTCGGGTGCACCATTAATATGTAGTAGTGGGAGTTGTGGGAGAGAGGCGGGCGACGCTCAAACAAATGGCTCGCTTCCCCGGTGAGCCTACGCACTGGACTGCTGGCATGCCTACCAAAGTTTCACACAGCTACTCGCAGGCCTCCCGATAACACTGCGCAGCGAGCACGCCTCCGTCAATTCACACACCTGCATGCACGCCTCCCCGTCTGCTTGCGCGGAGGACTGCTCGCATGCGTCTCGTCAACTCACGCCAACTCGCACGACACACGGTTCGCCCGCAGTACACTACGAGTTGTGAGCCACCGTGTGGTTTGGCCATTTTGTTAGGCAGGCCGGTGCAACATCAGAGTCGTGAAATCATTATTTAAAACATTACACAACCCTTTCATACATACATGTTTTGTCCACATGCAGTTGATGGTTGTCCTACACGATACTCGATACTCGCGTGTGACGCTTTTTGTGGGCCCGCGAGGTCGTCGTCCGTCACTTTGATGAACAGCTAGCAGTAAGGTTAATTTGACCAGCCAGGTAGAATCTTTTTTGTTTGTGTTATGGTGGTATATAGTATGCGTCGAAGAGGTGGGAGGGGCTAGCATATATACTATACGTACGCGTCCGTGAACAAGTCACCTCACTCAGTGTCGGGACTTTTTGGTTTCCGAGGTACGTGCCACATCAAAATTGTGAAATTGGCTATTCAAACATCACACAAGACCTCTTTGGGCCACATGCATGCACACGGTGGTTATCCTAGCTAGGACACTCATGTGTGATGCTTCCATCTATGGGCCCACGAGGCCATCGTCGATGCATGCATGCATCACTTTGACCTACATCGGGAGAGGTTAATTAATTTCATCATCGATGAGGATTCTTTTGGGTTGTACATATTACGGCAGGAGCATATAGTATGCGATGAAGATGGGGGGGAGGGCACCATCATATGTGTTACGCTTCATGAACCTCGCTCTGTGTGGGTGCATGGTTTACGGTTTTTGAGGCATGTGGCACATCAAAGTTGTGCATTTTGGGTATTCAATATATATATATATATATATATATATATATATATATATATATATATGTTTGGCGCACATGCAAAGCGGTTGTGGTTGTCCTCTCGCGATATCGATGCTTTCCATCTATGGGCCCACTTGGTCCATCACTACTTTTTGCCTGTCAATAAGAGAGGTTAATTTGACTTAGGAGGGGATTATTATTTTTGCTTGTAATATGGTATATATATATATAGGTCATGCTCTAGGATGACATGCATAATGCAGTTGAGCACACACACATGCATGTGTACGCACGAATCCCTCCCATCGAGTCGAAGTGGCTAGTACAACGACACGTCATGAACCGATCTCGCTCTCTGTGGGGAGCTAGTATACGATTATTGACGCACGCACCACATCAATGTTGTGAAATGTTATTCAACCATGCATGCATGCATCACCTCCATACATATGCATGTAGTGGTTGCCTTCGAATGGTACACTCCCTCGCGTGGCTATCGGCGACAAGCCTATATATTCATGGGCCCGCATGGACATCCATGATCACATTGACCAACAACAAGATAGGTTACCATGCCGGATTCTTCATTTGGTTCGTGTTATCGTAGTATAATTCATGGTGAGATTCAGACCTTAAGTTTGAGCGCATATACTATGCACGCATGCATGCATGAATCACCCTTTCCTCTTCAAGGGAAAACCAACGCAGTACTCAAGAGGTAGCAGGGCACCGCACACGGCTAAGACAATTGATGTTGTGCCTTTGGGGTGCCCTCTACCCACGTATATAAAGAAGGGGGAAGGAGGAGACCGGCCAAGGGGGAGGCACGCCAAGTGGGGGAGTCCTACTAGGACTCCAAACCTAGTAGGATTCGCCCCCCTTCCCTTCCAACGGAGAGGGGGAAAGGGGAAAGGAGGGAGAGGGAGAAGGAAAGAGGGGGGTGTCCCTCCCCTTTTCCAATTCGGATTGGGGCAAGGGGGACGCGCCCCACCTCCTGTGGCCTGCCTCCTCTCCTCCACTATGGCCCATTAGGCCCAATAACTTTCACGGGGGGTTCCGGTAACCTCCTCGTACTCCAAAAAATCCACGATCTTCTTAGGAACCATTCCGGTGTCCGTATATAACCTTCGCATATATCAATCTTTACCTCTCGACAATTTCAAGACTCCTCGTCATGTCTGTGATCTCATCCAGGACTCCGAACAAACTTCAATCATCAAAAACACATAACTCATAGTGCAAATCGTCATCGAACATTAAGCGTGCGGACCCTACGGGTTCGAGAACTATGTGGACATGACTAAGACACATCTCCGGTCAATAACCAATAGCGGAACCTGGATGCTTGTATTGGCTCCTACGTATTCTACTAAGATCTTTATCGGTCAAACTGTATAACAACATATGTCATTCCCTTTGTCACTGGTATGTTAGTTGGCCGAGATTCGATCGTTGGTATCATCATACCTAGTTCAATCTGGTTCCCGGCAAGTATATTTACTCGTTCCGTAATGGATCATCCCGCAACTAACTCATTAGTTACATGGCTTGCAAGGCTTATAGTGATGTGCATTACCGAGAGGGCCCATAGATACCTCTCCGATACACAGAGTGACAAATCCTAATCTCGATCTATGCCAACTCAACAAACACCTTCGGAGACACCTGTAGAGCATCTTTATAATCACCCAGTTACGTGGTGATGTTTGATAGCACACAAGGTGTTCCTCCGGTATTCGGGAGTTGCATAATCTCATAATCAGAGGAATATGTATAAGTCATGAAGAAAGTAATAGCAATAAAACTAGATGATCATAACGCTAAGCTAACCGATGGTTCCTGTCCATCACATCATTCTCTAATGATGTGATCCCGTTCATCAAATGACAACACATGTCTATGGTCAGGTGATGACCCACAAGTATAGGGGATCTATCGTAGTCCTTTAGATAAGTAAGAGTGTCGAACCCAACGAGGAGCAGAAGGAAATGATAAACGGTTTTCAGCAAGGTATTCTCTGCAAGTACTGAAATAAGTGGTAACAGATAGTTTTGTAATGAGATAATTTGTAACGAGCAACAAGTAACAAAAGTAAATAAAGTGCAGCAAGGTGGCCCAATCCTTTTTGTAGCAAAGGACAAGCCTGGAAAAACTCTTATATAAGGAAAAGCGCCCCCGAGGACACATGGGAATATTGTCAAGCTAGTTTTCATCACGTTCATATGATTCGCGTTTGGTACTTTGATAATTTGATATGTGGGTGGACCGGTGCTTGGGTGCTGTTCTTACTTGAACAAGCATCCCACTTATGATTAACCTCTATTGCAAGCATCCGCAACTACAAAAAAAGTATTAAGGTAAACCTAACCGTAGCATGAAACATATGGATCCAAATCAGCCCCTTATGAAGCAACGCATAAACTAGGGTTTAAGCTTCTGTCACTCTAGCAACCCATCATCTAATTATTACTTCCCAATGCCTTCCTCTAGGCCCAAATAATGGTGAAGTGTTATGTATTCGACGTTAACATAGCACCACTAGAGGCTAGAAAACATACATCTCATCGAAATATTGACCGAATACCAAATTCACATGACTACTAATAGCAAGACTTCTCCCTTGTCCTCAGGAACAAACGTAACTACTCACAAAGCATAAACATGTTAATAATCAGAGGGGTATTAATATGCATAAAGGATCTAAACATATGATCTTCCACCAATTAAACCAACTAGCATCAACTACGAGGAGTAATTAACACTACTAGCAACCTACTAGCACCAATCCCGGACTTGAAGACAAGAATCGGATACAAGAGATGAATTAGGGTTTTGAGATGAGATGGTGCTGATGAAGATGTTGATGGAGATTGCCCTCTCCCGATGAGAGGAGCGTTGGTGATGACGATGGCGATGATTTCCCCCTCCGGGAGGGAAGTTTCCTTGGCAGAACAGCTCTGCCAGAGCTCTAGATTGGATCCGCCAAGGTTCCACCTCGTGGCGGCGGAGCTTCGTCCCGAAAGGTTGCTTCCTATTTTTTTCTCGACGAAAGACTTCATATAGGAGAAGATGGTCATTGGAGAGCCACCAGGGGGCCCACGAGGCAGGGGGGCGCGCCCCCACCCTCGTGAGAAGGGTGTGGCCCCCCTGGTCTTCATCTTTGGCGAGGATTTTTCATCATTTATTATAAGGTGTTCCGTGGAGTTTTGGGACTTTTGGAGTTGTGCAGAATAGGTCTCTAATATTTGCTCCTTTTCTAGCCCAGAATTCTAGCTGCCGGCATTCTCCCTCCTTATGTAAACCTTGTAAAATAAGAGAGAATAGCCATAAGTATTGTGACATAATGTGAAATAACAGCCCATAATGCAATAAATATTGATATAAAAACATGATGCAAAATGGAGGTATCATCAGGAAACTTAACCATCTTTGATTAATGAGCTAGTCAAGTAGAGGCATACTAGGGACACTCTGTTTGTCTATGTATTCACACATGTACTAAGTTTCCGGTTAATACAATTCTAGCAGGAATAACAAACATTTATCATGATATAAGGAAATATAAATAACAAATTTATTATTTCCTCTAGGACATATTTTCTTCACAATGTTCATGCCTATGTGGATGATATTGTTGTGAAATCCAAGAAGAAGGAATCCTTGATAGATGATTCGAAAGAGACCATTGACAATATCTGGGTCTACAAGATGATGCTTAACCCGGCCAAGTGTGTTTTTGGTGTGCCAGCAGGCAAGCTCTTGGATTTTTTGGTTTCAGAACGAGGCATCGAAGCTAACTCGGAAAAAAATCAAGGCTGTTACTTCTTTGCTAAACCGGCGTGCATTAATGATCTTCAGCATCTGGCGGGTCGTATTGCGGCCTTAAGCCGGCTCATAAGCCGGTTAGGAGAAAAAGCTATCCCTCTATACCAGATGATGTAGAAAACAAATCACTTTGTCAGGAGTGATGCTGCTGATCAGGCGTTTAAAGCCCTGAAGAAATAGTTAGCTGAGTCGCCAATCCTTGCAACTCCTATTGCTAAGCAGCCCTTGTTGTTATATGTGCCTGCCAAGAGCCGAGCCATCCGTGTGGCGATTGTGGTGGAACAGAAGGAAGGAGGAAAGGAACATCGGGTTTAGCGGTCGGTTTTATTATATCAGTGAGGTGCTCATTGAATCCATGTAGAGGTATCCGCATTGGCAGAAGCTGGTATATGGGGTGTGCATGGCTAGTCGAAAGCTCAAGCAATATTTCCTTGGCTATCCCATCACTGTGGTTAGTTCTGCTCCCTTAGGGGATATTATTCAAAACAAAGAGGCCACAGTACGGGTAGCCAAGTGGGCCATTGAGCTTGGACCCCATGGTTTGAAATATACGCCTCACACAGCCATCAAATCTCAAGCACTTGTGGATTTCATCAATGATTGGACAGAGTTGCAGATGCCGGAGGAGATAAATTTTATTATGTTTTAATGTTGATGTTCCCTTGTACTAACAATGCAGTTGAGTATGAAGCCTTGCTCCATGGTCTTTGGATGGCTAAGGAGATGAATCTAAGTCGGGTGAGGTGCTTTGGCGACTCAGATTTGGTGGTTCAGCAAGTCTTAGGCACTTGGGATTCTAAAGACCTACTCATGGCGGCCGCCGAGAGGTTGATGCTATTGCTGGTCATTTCAAAGGCTATCAAGTGGAACATGTTGATCGCGGGAAAATGAGGCGGCTGATGCTTTGAGCCGGCTAGGGTCCCAGCGTAAGCCGGTTCCACCTAATGTTTTCCTTGATATTCTGCATAACCCTTCAGTCAAATTGCCTACGGAGGAGGATCTTGCTATTCCTGACCCGGAGGCGCAATTGGTGATGGCTCTTCATGTTATTCCTGATTGGACAGTTCCATATTTCACTTATATGACCCGGGGCGAGTTACCTGAAGATCAAACTTTGGTCATGCTACTAACACGGCGGTTTAAGTCAATGACTATTGTCAATGGAGAGTTGCATCATTGCGGTGTCACAGGGGTATTTCAACGTTGTGTTTCTCCTAAAGAAGGTCGTGATATTCTACGAGAGATTAATGAAGGAGATTGCGGTCATCATGCTGGCTCTAAATCTCTCATAGCAAAAGCTTTTCACCATGGATTTTATTTGCTGATGGCACATGATGATGTAGAGGATTTGGTCAGTAACTGTGATGGTTGTTAGAAATTCTCAAGACGAGCTCATGTGCTAGCTCAAGAATTGAGGATGATTCCAATTACTTGGCCATTTGCAGTCTGGGGGCTGGATATGGTCGGACCTTTCAAAAGGTCCATGGATAAAAAGACCCACCTTTTGGTCGCGGTTGACAAATTCACAAAGTGGGCTGAAGCAGAGCCGGTTAGTAAGTGTGAAGGCGGCAATAGCGGTTCAGTTCATCAAAAAGGTGATTTTCTAGTTTGGCTTTCCTCACAGCATTATAACTGATAATGGCACTAATCTGTCCAAGGGTGCTATGAAAGAATTTTGTCAACGAGAGCATATTCGTCTGGATGTATCATCAGTAGCTCACCCCCAGTCCAATGGCCAAGCTGAAAGAGCCAATCAAGAAATTTTGAGAGGCATCAAGCCCCGGATTATGGTCCCTTTGCAGAGGACGCCGGGTTGTTGGGTGGAGGAATTTCCCTCAGTGTTATGGAATATCAATACTACCCCCAACAGATCTATGGGTTGCACGCCTTTCTTCATGGTTTACGCAGCAGAGGCGGTTCTCCCTAATGACATTCGTCACGACTCGCCCCATGTGGCGGCTTATGTTGAAGCTGATAATGAAAAAGCACGTCAAGATGCTCTTGACCTTTTGAGTGAGGAGCGTGACCATGCGGCAGCTCGTTCATCGATTTATTAGTAAGATCTGCGTTGATATCATAGCCGTCGGGTTAAAGCAATAATGCTACACTTACGGATGACTTACGGAAGCTTTACGGAATGACTAGGATAGAATCCGACGTGGTCGCGAGCAAGTGCCAAACAGCCAGACCGTCTGCCTTCTAGCTTCTACCTCGAACAAAAAAGAACAGCCAGCCGCCTCCTTGTTTTCCAGACAGGCCGCTTGGATTCCCTCGTTCCACATTGAACAACTAGCCGCTGGGATTCTAGATCCGAGGGCGTTGTTGTCGCAGCAGGTCGCTGCATAAACTGTTGTCCGTCGCAGATTTGGCACTGCGGACGACGCTGGGGGTGGACTAAGGTGTGTGTTTGGCCGAGCTTGAGGACTGTAGGAGTTGAGGTTCTTGCCCCAATATTGTTCAATCTCTGCATCTTCCATCTAACTTTTCTTCATCAGATTACGATTGATTTTTTTGCCCCAATAATTTGTTATGTTCAATATCTGCACCTTTCTTGTGTCTGAATCTACAGAAGTGTAGCACATTATTTATGATTGATTGTTTGTTCCTACGCATGCTTCTGAATGTATACATCTTGTATAGATCATGTTCCACATGCCAAATGTTAGCACAATATGTTACCATCCCCTATAAATTTATTTTATATTCCCTTTGAACAATAATAATGTTTACAATTTTCTTGATTTATAGAAATGTGTGATGGAATTGGTGGTGTTCCAGAATCAAGTGACATGCCTAGTTCAAGCGATGATGACAACATTAAGCATCGGAATGAGCAACACGGAACTTGAACATGACCATGGTGAATCTCAACCAGATGCCTTACTTGGAGACCCTAAATTGGGGATGACCTTTGATACTGAGAATGAGGTGCGAGAGTAATACAACAACTACGCTAAAGCAAAGGGCTTTGATGTGACAAGAAGAAGCTCAAGCAATGCTGATAATGGACAGCTGAAGCATCTTACACTTTCGTGCTCTCGGTATGGTAAGACTCAATCCAACTCAAGTACTATGTTGAAACCAAATCCAACAACCGGGTTAGGATGTAAAGCTAAAATCAATATTAGCCATGGTCCTGATGGGAAGTTTCATCTTTCAACCGTCATTTTAGATCATAATCACAGATTAAGTTCAGACAAGTCTCGGTTATTCAGATGCAACCAAAAATTGGACTTCCATGTGAAGCGAAGGTTTGAGCTGAATGACCGGGCTGGAATTCGAGTAAACGAGAATTTCAATTCTTTTGTTGTGGAAGCAAATGGTCATGAGAACCTAACTTTTGGTGAGAAGGATGCTCGCAATTTTCTAGAGAAAACAAGAAGGTTGAAACTTGGCAGAGGTGATGGACCTTGATGATGAATCTCGACTAAGGAATGTTTCTTGGGCTGATGCAGGAAGTAGAGCAGTGTATGACTCTTTTCATGACGCCATTATTTTTGACACAACATATTTGACGAATAAATATGATATGCCTTTTGCTTGTTTAGTCGGAGTGAATCATCATGGACAATCAGTTTAGCTTGGATGTGCGCTATTATCATATGAAGATACTGAAACATTTGTTTGATTATTTCAAGCATGGCTCACATGTATGCATGACAAATCTCCATCCAAAAACTATTGTAATCGATCAAGCAAAAGCAATTCAAAATGGTGTGGAAAGAGTTTTTCCAGAATCTCGATATAGATGGTGTTTGAGGCATATAATGAAGAAGATACCCGAGAAGTTTGGTGGATATGATGAATATGATCACATTAAGGTTGCTATTGGCAAGGCAGTTTATGATTCATTAACAGTTACAGAGTTTGAAGTTGCTTGGATGCTTATGCTTGAGAAGTATGATCTTGGTGATAATGAATGTCTTAAAGGTCTTTACTGCAATCAGCACCGATGGGTTCATGTCGCCACTTTGAATTCAGAGGGATTCTCTGTAGGCATGTGTTGCGTGTTTTCTTACTAATTTTGTATTTATTTCAGGCTCGCTCCATGAATTTGAAAAAGAAAATGTCCAATAAAAAAGGAAATCATCACATGATGATATTCTACAACAAGACGTTGTGGAACAAGATGGCCAAGCTTGTAGTAGCATGGCTGAGGTATGCTTATTTCTCACCTTTTTATTTCTAGTAAACTCTTAAACATCCATGTAATTTTATCACTTTCTTTGGAGCAGAAATCATTTGACTTGGGCATTACCAATGGCGACATAAATCCACCACAAGGATCGGCTACAGTATCACTTGGAGGTTCATCGACAATGGTTATGCCCCAAATTCTTGGAAAATATACGAGTATGCTATTTGAAGTTCAGCAGGCATCGACTGTAGAGCCTAGTTCTACAGTATTACATTTCGATGAAAGTTAAGGGCTCGACAATATGATGGACCAGGGTTTGGACATGATTTACATAGTTTGAATATGTTGGATGCAATATTTTGTATGACCTTGTTAACTTTAATGTAATACCTGATACCTGGTAGGTACCAGTGCACTAGAAAAGTAGACAGATTTATGTTTTGTCATCTTGTTTCTGCCCAAGGTACTTGAATTTGTCTCTGTTATATGGTTCAAGTATTAGTTGCTTCCAGTTTCAGTTCCAGTTCAAATGTTAGGTGGTTCTTTTATGTCGATCCTAGCAGAAACATCAGCAGCAAATACTCTTTATTTGTCATTCTCAAGAAACAATGACAGAATGTAAGAGGCAAGAATATGATGAAACCCACTTTTTTATTGATCTGAGGCAAGTACATGAGTGCACGAACGTGCTAGTCAGTCGTGGCTAACTAAATCCCTGAATAAGGAGATATGTTTACAATGACGATGCCCTGATTTTGCGCCCTCCTCTTATTAATAAACTGAACTGCCTTGATTTTGCGCCCTTTCTGTATCAGCTGCTGGTGATGCTTACAGCTTTGGGATAACTCTGCTGGATCCTGAAGATGTTCACAGGGAGGGCACTAGCTGATGGTATGTTCAGAGAAGGATTGAGTCTGCACTTGTTTGCAGAGATGGCATGTCCTGACAAGATATACACATGCAGCCATATGATAATGACGATGATGCAAGATTGAATATTGTATTGGCTTGCTTAGCTTCTGTTATCAGAATCGGCATCTTGTCTAGTACTGTTTCATCACACATCTAACACAGCTCTGAATCTGTCAAGGAAAAAGTGACATCATCAGACAACCAAGGGACATGGGCAATTACAAACAACATGCAGGATTTTTGTGATTTTAATTGCTCGGCATTGCAACAATGGAGGACCTCACTGTGCCACAATCCGACCAAGAGCTCGCGCCACCGCAGCCGACGACCAAGAGCTTGCGCCACCGCAGCCGACCACCAAGAGCTCGCGCCGCTGTCGCTGGAGACCAAGATCTCGTGCCGCAGCCGCCAGAGAGAAAGAACTCGTGAGCGCCGCCCGCGTATGACTTAGCGATTTCCGCGCCGCCGCTGACTGCAAAGAGCTCACCAATCGGTTTCCCTCGGGCAGGAGCTCGCCGTGGCCGTCACAGGGGAGCTAGACCCGCCGCGCGAGGGAACTGGCAGGTCGGGCCGCCTCGAAGGACCCTCGCCATGTAACACCGCCGCTGATCTGGGGGAACATCCTCTCCGCTGTCAGCCATCACCCATCGCCGTCGCATCACCCGGTAGAGAAAGGGGATGAGCAGGGATTATGACTTTTCTGCACTGAGTAATTTTTTTGCTGTTTTCTTCTAGACAAGGGTGGGCCGTGGGGATGACATGGACGCTTCCACATCAACAAGCATCCGTAAGTGTAGCATTATTGGTGTCAAAGTGTGAGTGCTACTGCTGGTAGTTGCCGGCCAGCAGGTCAAGGATGACCGGAACATGGCAGCGGATGTCAATGGTTTGAAGACCAAGGCGGGGAGGGAATAAGCCGGCGGCGCAACGAGCAGAGCGTCTTGGTGGCCGCCATTCTGAAGAGCGGCCGTAGGCAGATTGGCGTTGGGGAGATGGGCCATGCCGTTGGTGGCAGGTCAGGGTGGACACGGTCCGGTCGTTGACTGAGCTGCAGTTTGGACCGGTCGCCGGCGGTCTAGACCGGACCGGACCGAGCAGTGCTGCAGTCCTCTTTTCAGGGACCGGACCGGCGGGTGTAAAGCTCGGTGTGTACCGACGGGCTCGGCGGTCCCTGCGGTGGCCAGTCACTGCCATGTGGGGTCAGCATTTCGGAAAGGTGGAGGGAGAAGTAGCATGGTGGCCGGGGCCGTAGAAGATGCACCTGATGCTTGCGGTCGACAGGCGACGCTGCGGAGGAGATGCCCCTCATGCTTGTGGTGGTCGGACGACGCTCGTAGGCGGCAAGGAGGTGGTTGACTAAGTCAAGAAGTTGCCAATGGCGGCCGGTCTGCAGGCGGCGCTCTTGAAGCCTCGTGATCTCATGGGACGCGGAGGTCCCTCCATGGCTCTTCCTTCCCCGTGTCGACGGCATGTTGGCAACGAGATGCAAGCTCCCCGCATCGATGGCGAGCACAACGAGGAGGTCGACAGAGGCCGCGCTCCCTGCTACACTATTTAGCGAGCCTGGACTGGACCGAAACGGGCCCATATTTACAGACCGGACCGTCCATTATATTTAGCGAGGCTGGACCGAGCGGGCCAAGAGCGAACGGGCCACGAGCGGGCTGAAAAGCCCGCTCGCTATGTCCAGCCTGAATGGCAGGAGTGCCATCCATGCATGGCAGCGGAAGCAAGATCAACGCAGAGGCAAAAGGGATTTGACGAGGCTAAGAACTCTCGTGCACTCTCTGACTAAAGTAGCAGCTGTTTCTCCTTTCGACAAGGGTAAATATGCCATTTCCATGCCTACAGTGAGTAGAGTCACATCGCTGGAAAGGAAACAAAAAAGAGCACACTCACATCGCATCTCGCTGTCTCAGGTTTCAGACTCTCAGCCGCCGCCGCTCCACCCAACGGCGCCGGCCGGTGGCCAGCCGCCGCTGCTCCTCCAGCTCCACCGCGTCCGTCCTGAACTCCGCTGCGTCCCTCACGCACTCCGCCGCGCCTCCCCCTACCCCCGCCCTTCTGCCCTGCCCCGCCCTCCTTTGCCCTAACCCTAATTCGTAGCGGCGACCAACGGCGGCGCTCCGGCCAGGCCTCTGGAAGAACAAACGGTGAGTGCCTCTGGTTTCTTTTACTCCTATCTTGACTCCTGCTTTTCCAATTTTGATTTGGTTTTAGGATTCTTGATAATTCTCTTGCTGTCTTCGCTACAGGCTGAAGTATGAGGAGCCGCCGCCGCCGTTGCTCGCCGGCGACGGCGTCCCCAGTGGAAGATGAGAACCTTCTCCCGGAGATCCTCCTGCGCCTCCCTCCGGACCCATCGTCACTCCCCCGCGCCTCCCTCGTCTGTAAGCGCTGGCGCAGCATCCTGTCCGATCCGGACTTCCTCAAGCGCTTCCGCAGGCACCACCAAAAACCTCCACTGCTCGGCTTCTTCAGAGGTAATTCAATGAGCACAGAGCACCACTTCACTCCTGTGCTCGACTCGCCGGACCGCATCGCTGCAGCCCGCTTCTCTGTGCCCAACAACAGCAACAAACACTTTAACTTCGTAGGCTGCCGCCACGGCCTCGCCATCCTAGTCAACATGTGGCTTCGTCAGGTGATGGTGTGGGATCCCCTCACCGGACAAGAGCACCGTGTGGCTTGTCCACCTGGGCTGGTGTTCGACCCGGAGGTCCACCTGGTGTACTGGGAGGCCGCGGTGATGTGCGCTGATGCCCAAGACGGGCACGTGCATGGCGATTGCTTCTCGAGACCGCTCAAATTGGTCTTGATCTGGGTCATTGGATACAGAAAAGCATTCGCTTGCCTCTATGAATCGGCATCTGGTTTATGGGGAGACATTGTCTCCATGGAGTCAACAGACACGATGTTTGGCATAAGGCCTGGCATCCTTGTTGGGAGTGCACTTTGCTGGGTGCTTTGTGGTGGTAACGTCCTTGTGTTTGATGTTGAAAGTCAGCACCTTGATTTGATCAAGAGGCCGGTAGACTGCCCTATGAACACCACCTCCTATGGATTTGTTCAGGTCTTAAGGATGGATGATAACAGACTTGGCCTCGCATATTTGTCAAAACTGACCATCCTGTTATGGGAGAGGAAATCAAACTGTGATGGCGTTGTCACATGGGTGTTTCTGCAGAAAAGTATTCAATTGCAGGAGCTCTTTCCGCATAGAATGTTTAGTCGTTGCAAAAAGATGATAATAACGGGGTACGATGAGGACACAAATGTGATTGTTCTGTCTACGATCCGCGGCGTCTTCACGCTCCAACTTGACTCGATGCAGATCAAACATATTTGCAAACGAGGTGGCTTATGTTTGGACACTTTCTATCCATACACAAATTTCTATACTACAGGTAATGCCTCCTCTGTATTCACATTGCACGAGCAAACAAGAGTAATTTTTTTTCTTGGATTGCTTTTGGCACATGATTGCGGTAATAAATTGTAGTTGCGATTAAAAATTGACTGGATATATAAAAATGTGTTCAGTTGTTTGTTTCCTTGTTGGTCTGGTCATGAGTTATGGTGATGTGATTTCTTATTATTACCATGCCAGATTAAAGCTAGAACGAGAATATAACTATTTCATTGATTTGTGGCCATTTCTGATTGGTAACCACAGTCGTGTGCTGGCAATTTGTGATGTCGTGAAGCCGTCTGCTACATGAAATAGTTAACTGGCTGGCACACTTGGAAGCTTAAATCTAGTTATATTTTCCCATACAATAAATTTATGGGAAATATAATGTCTATTTTCACTGACCTTGATACTAAATATCAATTTATAACATGTACATTATGTGTTGTAAAAAAAAGAACACTAGTTAATTAAATTCGAATGGTACTATGTAATCACTGTGGTTTTCCAATATGTGCTTTCTTCTAGACCATTGGCCATAATTTTAGAAATTTCCCATCATATCATTGATGGTGATGTAATTTCTTATTATTACTTTTCTACCTTAAAGCTAGAAGAAGAATATAACTAATGGTTTGATGTTTGTCCATTGCTAATTGCTAACTGCAATCATGTACTTATAATGATTAGCTTCGTTTAGGGGGATTCATTTACTGTCATCATAACAGAAGCTAATCCCCTTCCTCCAGTTACCTAAAGTTATAATGGTTTGCACATATGCCTTCTCATTGATTCAACTTATCTTTGATATTTCTTTCCTTTTGTGCTTCTTTTGCTTGTACGCAGGGGAGTTGGCTGGAGACTGCGCGAATCTGAAATGTGAACACATGACATGTACTAATATTCTATCTTTGTTGAAAAAGTGAGGTAATTTATCTTCTAGCTATG
Source organism: Triticum urartu (assembly GCF_056163025.1). NCBI lineage: Eukaryota > Viridiplantae > Streptophyta > Magnoliopsida > Poales > Poaceae > Triticum > Triticum urartu. Next base: position 7,471,863 of record NC_141878.1, on the reverse strand, counting down.
AGTATATCTTTTGTCTTGAAGGCAGTATATCATTTCATGTTGATTACTCAGCTTAGATGGTGCATGATTTATGATTTTAGATTCCTAATGCATAAATTCAATTAATTTTGAAACCATGTAGTTCTTATATTTCTGTAAGGTATGTTGTTCATTTGGAACAATCTAGGAAGTCCAGTCTTCGCCTCTCATGGATGCAAGTTTTCAGTCACTGATCTTTTACTAGTTTTTACTTTGATTGTACATACTTATCTGGAGAAATAAAAACTAGAGAACATGATAACCATAGAGGTTGCAGGTGTGCCATCACAAACTGATTGATCTTCTATTGGTTTTCTCCTTTGTATTGCTATTTTTGATAAAAAAAATGCTGGGATGATTCAGCTTTGGATTTTGCTGTATAGTTTGTACAGTGTTGTATGGTTAAACTTTATTGTTGGCTCATAAAAAAATCGATTTTCTTTGAGAGTAGTATGAAATGGGTACACTGAGAAGGCTTTGATTGTTCTGCAAGTATGTTGAGTAATACTTGGGTTACTGAAACAAAGAAAAAGGGCTAGATGGTTCTTCAATTCTGTATGCTGTGAATGTGTTCTGGTTGACGCTAAGATTGCTATTATGTACAGTAGCATGTCACGTGGATCTTCTCGGATTTAATCGTGTGAATTTTTTATTATTATCTAAGATCAGCTGACTTTAGTCAAGTTGCATGCCTGGTAGACTAGTGGAGTCGATTTGGTTAATCGCTTGTATTAACTAGGTGGGTGGACAAGAAGCAGTTGGCTATGTCACTTTAGACATTGTGTTTGTGAAGTCCCTCACTACATTTGATCCATCTTGTGAGTCTTGCTAGTGATCTAACTGTGATATGCTGATGACATGACCTCATCACCACATGCAACAGAGACAGGCAGTGCTCCTAAATTATAACATATAATATATTTAGAATTATAGCTGCTTCCTAGTTAGAGGACATCATGTAGGAAGGTTCTTAGATGCACAGCATCAAGTGTGTCTTTTGTAACTCCGTGAGTTAAAAGAGAGAAAAAATAAAGAGAAGAAGAGGGGAACGAAACAGGCCCTTTGCTATAAAAGTTTTCTACGCGTGTGGTTGTTGTTATTTGATGTGATCAAAATTTGGGAGAGCCAATTAGACTAGTCGTTGTTGAGTTGTTGAGTAGACAAGTTGGGAATAGGCCTAAGTTTAGGTCACGTTGGACATAGGGTGACGAGTATTAGTAGTGTTTACTTTGGAGTCTATGTAATCATGCTATTATTTACAATAAAGGAGAAAATCATGTGGGAACTTATAAAAGAGTGGGGAAAATATCCTGTGTTCCTGTGTGTATCTCTACGGAAGTACGGATCAATCTAGTGGCTGTGAGATTAGATTGCATCCTAAGCTAGCCTCCATCAAAAGCATCCACCAGCCTGCTTGCCTGATTACCTAGTTCTGTACGCGTACATCTTGTTCTGGTTCCGACTAGTTGCACCGGCTTACAACGGTGATCTGATCGGCGGCGAGAGGCGCGAGTTTCAGCAAAGGTAACACTCGTACGGTCATACCTACTGGTTTGTAGACAACTATTGTGGTGGATAAAGCTTCTGAATCCAGTGTCTGCATGCCTAGTTGGAGACTCGTCCTTGGATGTATTGAGATCTGAACCTGTTGTCCTCATCATCCTATTTTTGTTGCGACTGCCTACCTCAGCCCCAGTTACATAGTTTAAAGAAACTAAGACAGTTTTGTCAGGAACACTCTTACTTTTATTATTTAGTTGCTACATGATCCTTTAGCAGCTCTGCAAGTTTATCGGGGTTTTTTTCCGGGAAGTTTATCTGTTAAATTCATTCGATGTTTGCATGATGTTTTCAGTAACTTGAAAAATATCCCTTTGCTTGGTATATATGCATCTATAAATTTGTAATACATCATTTCTCGTGCTCATTATTTCAAAATGTGTTCCAGGAATACAAGACCAACATTCAGAGAGGATATATTCGCCTTCGTGGGTAAAAACTATGGTCCTTAAAATCGCAATGAAGCAACAAGGAGACATGTCATAATAGAGTGTCATGATGTTTATTTTTTCTGAATTTTCCCATGTTACATTCATGTGATGTACCATTGAACCTCAAAGAGTATTTGACCTGAAAAAACATCTTGATGTACGTATTGTCAAATGGCAGTCCAATTCTGGAACTTGCCATTGAATTTTTTCTTGTTCCGAGTAACATATGTTTTTGGTTTTGAATATACAATTTCTGACAGTCCATAAAGTTACTAAGTTCTTGAGGGAAAACTGGGGAGTGAAAAACTATAATTTTTTCACTGTGTATAAATGTCCTGTGATTATGCAGTGATAATGCAAAAGGTAATGGAATGGGTTCACAATGGGATGAAGGCGTAATAAGATATTTCCCCTTTTTGTATGGTATTGCCATTGTAAAGGCATGGATTCCATTGCGGTGTTTGGATGTTTGATGTATTTTGAATGCTATGCAGCGATTATGCTTTGGGCAATTCTCCTTGTGATGGCTGCGAGGAAAATCACTGGTGACGGAAGCTGCTCCTTGAGGTGGTGGAAGATCTGAAACGTGCTTCTCACCTTGCCCGCTGATCTATCCATGTAAGGTGCTTTGCTGCTCAAAATAAATCTGGTCAAGGAGTAGAGAAATGGGTCGCTGGTGTCGTCACTGCTGCTACATGCAGACGTCTCGTCGGAGTAAATCAGGTTAGATGGTTGAGTTGAAGGTGGGCGGGAACGGAGGGAAAAGAAGGTTGGCTTTGGCGAGAGATAGGGATGAGCGATCACAGCTTCGGTTATCGGACAGGGGTGGGCGTAAAAGGAAGTGAATAGGGGTGTGATTTGATTATGCGCTATCCGTTTACAGCCCTACTAAACCAAACGTGTGCAACATTTTAAGGTGCCTCCGCAATGTGATGATGGCTAAAAAAACGTGAACCAAACACCTCCATTGTGTAATATGTGCCTTCTTGATGCTTGTACATTTTTTTTTGAGGATTAATTCCGCCGCTTTATTTAACCAGCGAATATCTAAACAACATCCGGGATCTCATCGGCGAACACAACTAAGATTAAGTCTGGTGGCACCATCAACCAAATCTTACATAGATCTACCCCTACCCCTAGCTTAGCTAAATTATTCGTGGCATAATTTGGAGACCTCCTTACCCATGACACCTTGCTCTCCTGAAATGTTCTCAATATCGACTTGATTTCTTCAATACAAGGTCCAGTCACTGAGAGATTCTTTCTTCCGTCGTTTAACATGCTCCCCACAATCTTGTTGTCGGTCTCCAGGTGAAGCTTCTGCACATGTATTTTAGATGCAAGCTTGACCGCTGCCCTGCATGCAATTATTTCTACCATCTGATGGTTAGTTATGGGGACGAACAAGTAGCCACCTGCTGCGTGGATGTCACCAGCATGCCCCCAAAGGATCATCCCTCCACCACCCTTATCTCCATGTTTCACAATGCCGGCATCTAAATTGGTCTTGACCCATCCTTCATCTGGTGGAGACCACCGCTGTAGCTCTGTAACAGGTTTGGCCGTGTCTTTGTTCACATGCAGAGACATCCATTCAGCCATATACAGTGCCACGGACCTGGATATTTCATGTGGCGAGGCAATATTCTTTCCTTCCTTTGTTTCATTCCTTGCACGCCAAAGCCCCTACACCACCTCTGCAAACCATCCTAGCATCCAGCTCGACAATGCACTCGTCGAGTCCGCCGTAGTCAGTGGGATCGCCACCGAAACTCTATTTTACGAGAGCATAATTTCCCAAAACATAGCCGAATGTGGCCATGACCAGAATCAATGATATAGCGTCTCCTCCCTTCTGCATGCCACACAAAAAACTCCTTCCTTTGTATGCCAACGGTAGAGCTTAGAACCAACAGCGCAAGTCCATTCCTCAGGAGCCTCCACATCTGTACCTTCGCTTTATTTGGTGCACATGTATCCCAAAGAGCCAGCCACTCCTTGTGTTTATGTAGAAAAGAAGTAGATCCCAGCTGTCCAGACTTCACTACATTCAACGTCATTTTAGGTGATATGCTGACTTGACCGAGAATTCACCATTCTTTGTATAATTCCATGCGAGGTAGTCATATGTCCCAGGACCTCCTGGCGCTATTTTTTTATATCCACTGCGTCATCATGCGAGAACATAGAGTCCACACGGACTGGATCCCACGCCCCTGTGAACATAATCCTGTCCGAGTTGTTTCATGCTCCCCCTTTGTGGGATCCTGTTATCATGATGGATCAGAATATTTGATCGGTCCCCAATCCACCAAATAGCCACTTTTCAAGACATCACGCCCATGCAATATACTATGAAATGTGTATGCGGCCCCTGCCAGGCATGTTGCATTCATAATGGTTCCCTCCTTGAAGAAACGCGCCTTAACCACTCCAGCAAAAAGATCCTCCACGCCTGCATAGAAAGCCAAACCTCCATCACGTTTGCCGGTACACATTTTATCTCATGCAATTCAGTGCACGTTCCTCTCACCATTTTCTGCTCCCCACAAGAATTTCAATGAGATTGATGTCAAGTTCTTGCACATCTTCTTTGTGAGATGAAAAGAACTTATGGCATAGTTTGGTGTGGCTTGAAGCATAGATTTCACAAGTGCCTCCTTGTCGGCCTTTGTGAAGCTCTGTCCTTTCTATCCTGGACATTTGCCCTTCGAACATTCCGTAACAGGCTTAAATGTACCATCCCTAGATCAAGGCACCTTTCACTAAGGGTCTTTGATTCAATACAATTAGCCTGCTTAAGATTCCCATTGTCCTCCTCAAGACACCATTTGCCAAAAAAATGGAGGACTTCTGTAGGTTGACCTTTTGACCGGATGTCACCTCATATTTCCTAAGGATATCCTTGAGAGACTCTAGATTATCATAAGAACCTTCCAAGAAAATAATACTGTTGTCTGCAAATAACATGTGAGTCACATGGGGGCTAGTGCTCTAAAAAGATACTCCACTGATTGTTTTTATCACCTTGCCAGTTGCTTAAAAGAGATGAGAAGCCTTCCACACATAATAGGAATAAATATGGGGATAGTGGATCGCCCTGCCGTAGTCCTGTAGATAGTAAAAATCCTCTCGAAAAACCTCATTCGGCTTAACAGAGAATTTGCAGACGTCACACATCTCATAATCATAGAAATCCATCCATGGGAAAATCCAAACCTTGCAAGAATCTGCTCAAAAAAGGCTCACTGTACCCTGTCATATGCCTTCATCATATCCTCACAGCACACAACGGTTTCTTCATGCTTCTCGTCCTGATCGCTTGCACACACTCATATATGCCACCAGAACATTGTTTGTGGTCAACCTCCCTAAAACAAAAGCGCTTGGTTCTTTAGATGTTAAGATCGGCAAAATTACCTGTAGCCTCTTTTTCACAAATTTTATATCTCACATAACATAGGTTGATTGGCTGAAACTAAGAAAGTAACTCCGGTGAGTTGACTTCCAAAATCATCACTATAACCGTGGCGTTAAAAGAATCCAGAGCTGCTGCCGCATCATGGAAATCGCGAACCCATGGCAGACGTCCTTGAGAACCAACAACCAGTGTGGTTGATAAAAGATGGTCGACAACCCATCTGGCCCCAGCACCTTCATTGGGCCCATCTGAAAAAGTGCAGCCTCAATTTCCTCATCAGTAATAGCAGCCACTAACTTGCCGTTGATGTCATCAGTTACCATGCTGCCAATATTCTCAAGTAAAAAATGTGTGTCAACAAAACCTTCTAAAAGAAAAAAAAATAGAACTTTGCAGGCATGTACATGATGTCATCATCCGTCATATACCTGGTTCCATATTCTCTCAGAAGTGCTTTCACAGTGTTCTTTCTTCATCACCGTGATGCATAATTCTACTTAGTGTTTTGATCACCTGCCATCAATAACACGTGATTGTTGCGCGTACAATATCTCCTCTCTCACATATACTTCTCTTAATTGCTCCTCAATCCCCCAAATCTCCATTGTGTTTTTTTCTTCAAAAGGAGGATATCCTCGGCCTCTGTATTAGGAAGATGTATGCAGCGATATATTATTAATAGTGTAAAATTCAGCAGCCAAACAACATCGACCTGAAAATAAAGTGAAAAAAATTGAGGCCGCATGCCTTGCAACAGTGACTTCACCAGATAACCACTAACCCTATGTTACAAGACACATCAGAAACGAAAAATACACAACTCCTAGGCTACGCCTTCAAGAAAAAATCACCGCGCGTGCGCCGATGATGGCGAGTCCACCACATGGTTGAACTCCCGATTCTCATACTCAAAGCCAAGCTTCAATCCACCACCTCGGCAAAGAAAAGACGCAGACGTGCATCAACATAGCCCGATCAGATATCTTGTGTTTCCACCAAAGTGCATAAACTCGTCGTTGAAGACATTTGTACCTTCCACCCTTATCCTTCTACTGACGCCACGATAGCCGGTTACCTCTGGAGAAGAAAACAGAAGACAAGGACGTCCCATACTGCCTACCTCCCGCTAGTGCCACACCACTTTCGATCAAGTAGCAATAGGCTAAACATGACACCTCCGCCAGAGCCGCTGTAAAAGGCACTATTTGGAAACGTAGTAGAAAAAAAGCCTTCGCGCCTACACACACCCAAGATCAATATGAAGATGCATAACTGGCTGGGATCACGATCGTTAGCGTCACCGAGTTACAACTGAAGAAGGATGTGTCGGTGTAGATCGTACATGGAGTCCCTCGAACGATCGATGAACGATCCCGTGAGCCTCCCACAAATAGTCCCCTGAGCCGAAGACCGAAAGCACGACCTCTCTACTTGGTTACGAGCGCGCAACCTTCACGATCCGGCAGCGCTTCGCCGTCCAGAGCTAATCGTCGCCGGAGAATTAGAGGGAGGAGATTAGAACCACACTGGGATTCTAATTATGAGGATTAGAGGAACTAGACATAGCTATAATTAGTCAACTAGATAGTACCAAGTAGAACTAGAACTAGATGAGGCTCCAAAACTTGTGTATAGAATAGAGAAAAAACCCTAGTATATATTGGTTAGAGGAGAGGGAAAGGGCAGCCACCAGGAGTCCTCCTCCCCTAGTCCAATTCAGCCTCCTCCTTCCATAAGGGGATTGGGGGTGCCTACTCAACTTGGGCCAATTTGGCCCAAGTTTCCTTCTCTGGTTTGGCCTTTTAAGGCCCATTTGTATTCAATTGAATATAAAAGTGTTCTCAATATTTTCAGACCATTATATATATATATAATTTAACAACACTGAAAACATTTTCCACCTATATATTAACTATCGATAATAACCGGTATTACCCGATACTCTTTGAAACCCTTTAGGTGACCCCGAAACGCTTCCAGATCCTCTCAGAACTGTTTCGAATATTAGTCAAACAATTACACAAATATATTGTCATCAATCTCGTCCTAATAATAATCATCAGATCGTGATTGCCTTAAGCTTGTGAACCCATAGTTTTATTAACTCATAGACATGAACGAAACCCCTTCGTTCAATGACCGACAGATCAACATTGGACGTCCATATCGATCCCTGTGAGAACACAAATGATATTCGAGTGAACCTTTGGTTACCATGTGATGTTCCCTTTGCTTCTCGATACTACAGAAAACCCGAGATGCATCAGTATCCTCCTGAGTCATCAAATGCTTACAAACTGTTATCCTCATTACCAGTTTTGTTCTTCTTTCTCGTTGACATGTTCTGGCATCCCCAGGACTAAGTCACATGTGTCTGGCCAGATGATAATATTGTTCTCACACCAAGAGGGACCTAAGTATATCTCTCCAGCGTCGGAGGAGCAAATCACACTCTCGAGCTATTTAGTCACTTGTCAAACTTACAGATGAACCTATAAGTTGCCTTTATGATCACCATGCTATAGGTGACGTTTGAGAAACCCCCGGATCCACCGTATGGTAAGAAGTGACTACGATACTCATGGTCTAAGGAGAATAATCACATGTTAACTCTCGGTGTTATTACAATTGATTACATACGATATTATCCTAATTCATAACAAACAAGTTTGGGTCGATTCAGTATGATTGTTGTTCCAATGTCATAATCTCCAAGGTTCTTTAGGACTACCGTTACACTTAAGGGTATCCTAAGATCCGAAAAAAGTGATCATCAACAACACTTGAGCTAGTCCTAGAGGCAAGACTAGGAATATTTTATTTAACCATTTATCATTCAACACATGCATATGAGTTTTCCACTGAATCACATATTCCAGGATTATAGTAGTTATAACATAGAACATAAACTCTATAATTATGAATATGTAAATGTTATAATAGAATTATTATTGCCTCTTGGGCATATTTCAACAGTCTCCCACTCGCACTAGAGTCAATAATCTAGATCTGTGCTTTTCTAACACCCATGGCTAACTGGTGTTCCTCATGCTTTGCTAGTAGTAGAGTCTTTGCCGCCGGATCTGATAATCTTCAAATTCTGATTTTATTTGTGTTGGTAAAATCTGGTTTTTCTATGTAATTTTGATGTTACATTAGTGGTAACATTATATCTCCATATAGTCCATTTTACAGTAATACTATATCTCCATATAGTCCATTTGGTATATCTTTATATTGTCAATTTACATTTGGAAATACACCATAGTCTATCAATAAACTTTTATTGATCCAGATTATATTCTATTGAAGACTTCTCAAGCCTCAACCTAAATCATTAGTAAAATCCACAATTATGCTCATTTTCTAAAACTATTCAAAATATATTGTCCGATAAATTGTTTATACCATTCATGAAGTTTCTTGTGTAACCTTTACAACAAAGAATTTGTGTAACTATTTACAACATTCTCTTCATCTCCACCAAGTACAAGAAGCAAAAAACTTCGTGCAACTCAGGTATTTAATCTTTAAGCAATCACCCTAGTGAACCTCTTCTAGGATCACTATGGTACTTACTACTAACGATTAGTTCATATGAAACATATGGGTTTGTACATTTGATAACACATATGATGAGTTCAACATCTGAATCAATTTGAACTCTACTCATCCACATATGCTCATCAACTATTGATTTCTGCATAGTGTTATGCTATGTGACATTTTGAGAAAACAGTTTCTACTTTTAGACTTCTTGATAAGTTTTACATAGTACATGTCTTAGCATCATCAGATGTATCAATCTATCTATATTGATTTTCATCCAATAATTCCAAGTCACTTTTAGAAACCTAATTTTAATCTTTTGTGCTAATATACTTTATATTATTTCTGATCAAGTGATATGTCATATATATGTAAGATCAGATATGCCATAGACCTCCCACTAAACTTGTTGTATCCACAAGCTTTTTGGAAAAGTTCAAATTCTCCAATTACTTTATCAAATTCCAGCTAATTGATACTTTATTTCAAATCATACTTATGGCTTGAAATATTTTTATCATTCCGGTATTCCTAACAAAACCTTTTTGTTGTATCACTAGTAGAAAAACTACTTTACGTCAGCCACATTAGTCCCGATTTGTAAACGAGCCGACACTAATTTGCCCATTAGTGCCGGTTCCAGCGGCTAGGCGGGTGGGCATCATTAGTCCCGGCTCGTGTTGAACCTCTAGTACCGGTTCGTGCCACGAACCAGGACTAAAGAGGTGGTGGCAGGCTGGTGTCAGGCTGGGCCCCCACCAACCCCTCTAGTCTCGGTTCGTGGCACCAACCGGTACTAGAGGCTCACCTTTAGTCCTGGTTTGTACCATGAACCGGGACTAAAGATGTTCCTATATAAACCCTTCGTCGAGCCCACGAACGAGCTCTCTATTCATCCCCTTTCCTGTCCTCTCTGTTCTTCCCCAAAGCTCGAGCTCATCCTTCATTTTTCCGAAAATTTATCAAGGTTTCAAGGCGCCCCATTCATCCAAGTGATCACAAAGGTTTGCAACTTTGTCCTTTCATCTCTCATTGCTAGATTAGCTCTTGCAATGCTCTATATGTATAGTGATTTGTGGGTTTTAGTTTGGGAGTAATTATATGTGGTAGTTTATTTGATTTATATGCAATTTGATCTCAAATTAACACTTAGTTTGCATATGTAGGTGTGGTTTACTTAATGCCATCCCGTCCCCGTCCTAAACACCGTCGATCGCCCGCACCGTCCTGTCGCCGGCACCACCTTCGTGAGCCTCTTGTTATTATCTTTAAAAAAAAATCATGTTTGTGTGATTTAGATATATATTTACTTGTATAATTTTCTTACCCATACGTTGTTTGTCGTACATAGTGGCATGGTTTTGATATCCGTCCCCGTTGTCCCTCGTCCGGTTTATGATTCGGTTGTGGTATATTCTCTTTTATAACTATTTGTTGCATTTCATGTTTATGACAAATTATGCCCATGAACTTGACATAGATATTTTTATCTAGGAGGTATGTGAACCAGAAATTACAACCGACCCTCTTGTGGAGAGGTTAAATTTAGTTGAAAAAGAAAATGAGTATTTGAAAGAAAAATTGAAAAGATTTGAAGAAGAGAAGGTGAAACTGGAGTTGTATGTTGCCGATTTCGTCGATGATCACAAGATCAAGATGGAGAAAATGCGCTTGAAGATTAGAAAGATTAGAAAATATTCCATTGACAGTGAGGCTTGGTATCATTATGATGTTGGATCAATTGTTACCTTAGTTGCGATCGTGATCGCATTTGTTGTTGCATTTAAATGCTTAAGCTAGAGAGTTTATATGTTGTTTCATGAGAATAAGTGTGTATGAAATTTATGTATGAACTTGTATTAATTTGTTCTTTTCGGTGTTGTGTAATGAAGATGAGCTGGCAATGGATGTACGATGACCGATGCTCTCCCCAGTTTGTTAATGGCATGCATACTTTTCTGATTGTAGCTGAGGCAAACAAGCAGGAAGATGGTTTTATGTGTTCGATACGTCTCCAACATATCTATAATCTATGAAGTATTCGTGCCATGTTTATATCAATTTTATATGGTTTTGCTATGATTTGATTAGAACTAACCTTTACTGACGCTGTTTTCAGCAGAACTACCATGGTGTCGTTTTTGTGCCGAAATAAAAGTTCTTGAAATGGGCTAAAAATTTACGGAGAATATTTTTGGAAAATTTTAAAAATACTGGAGCGAAAAGATACCAGAGAGGAGTCCTGGGTAACCACAAGGGTGGGGGCGCCCCACCCCCTAGGGCACACCTCCCTACCTTGTCATTGCCTCGTGGACCCCCTTAACTTGTCCCCGACGCCAACACCTCCTACAAATCCCAAAAAACTCAGATATATACCTAGATCGAGAGTTCCGGCGCCGCAAGCCCCTGTAGCCACGAAAAATCACTCTAGGCCCACTCTGGCACGATGCCGGAGGGGCCATCATCACCAGAGGCCATGGAGGAGGATCCCAGAGGGAGAACCTCTCTCCACATAGTGGGGAGGCCATGGAGGAGGAAGCACAAGGTGGAGAACCTCTCCCCCTCTCTCTCGGTAGCGCAGGAGGGCCATCGGGGAAATCTTCGCCGCGGTGATCGTCCTCATCAACATCACCATCTTCATCACCATCCTCATCTCTTTTACGCGGTCCACTCTCCCGCACCCCGCTATAATCCACTACTTAAACATGGTGCTTTATGCCACATATTGTGATCCAATGATGTGTTGCCATCTTATGATGTTTTGGGTAGATTTCTTTTGTCTTTTGGGTTGATTGATGATATAGATTTGTTTGAGTAGTATGTTTTATTTTGGTGCTGTCCTATGGTGCCTTCTGTGCCGCGCACACATGAGGGATTCCCGCTGTAGAGTTTGTAATAAATTCATGATTCGCTTATAATGGGTTGTTTGAGTGATAGAAGCATGGTAGGAATGACATGTCTTGATCTCAACACATGAGTAGGTGGTTCTCTCTCAGAAAATGAGTAGTGGAACTTTAGGCCCGTTCTGATGGCTCTCTCGCGAATGGAGAGGGGGTGGAGGGGTATATATAGGCTCCACACAAAATCCAACCGTTACACACATTTCACTCAACTCGGTGAGACCGAATGGTTAAACTCGGTGGCACCGATCAGTTCAAAAATGTGAATGATAGGAATCTCTATGGGATCGACTGGAACAACACGGTGGGACCGATGTGCTCGGGCTTAGGGCAAACCTCATCTTGGTGGCGCCGATTCACTACTAGAAAAAGGGCTATAGATGGGATTGACACTAATGGCGCACCAGACAAGCGGTGCGCCATTAGTTACCTTCCGATACGCCATTAGAGTTGAAACTACTAATGGCGCACCTGGCCCAGGGTGCGCCATTAGTATCAATTTTTTTTAACTAGTGCGCCTGTCCAAACATACTAATGGCACATCCAGACACAGTGCGCCATTACTAGTTGTAACTAGTAATGGCGCACCTGCCAGAAAGTGCGCCACTAATGTTGTTTTTTTATTATATTTTTTATTCCTTTTTTTGCAAAACTACTAATGGCGCACTGTACCACCGTGCGCCATTACTAGTTTAAACTAGTAATGGCGCACCACCAGAAGGTGCACCATTAGTAACCTGGATTACTAATGGCGCATTAGAGTTGGTGCGCCATTAGTAAGTGGGCAGCAACAAGATATTTTGGACAGCCTCTCCTACCCACACTCACTTTCTCCCCACTTCATTCTCTCCACCTCCTCCTTGTCTCGGGTGCCTCCTCTTTTTCACCTCATTTCCACCATAGATTCATTCAATTTAAGTGGTTAAATTACCTTGTTTTGATAGGTAAGTAAGGGGGGAAGCTATATTTATGTTGTTCTCCCTACAACAATGTGCACATGCACTTTTTATGGCCTAGCTAGATCTATGTATGTTCGTGGTGTTGCATATGTTTGTGGTGTTGCATATGTGTTTGTGTTTGGAGGTGTACCGGTATTTGAAATGCGATAGTTGCCAATATTTTGCCGGAATGTTGATTCATTTTCGGTTCGGCGAGAATTTTGGCATTAAGCATTCTTTTTGGTCCTATTTTTAGGGAAAGTCATGCCAAATTTTTTCTTGGTTCTAAAATATCGTTTTGCTCTACCCCGCAGGCGACCATGGTCCGCATGATGACCAAAGGCATCGTGAATAGGTTTTTGAGGTCCGCGAAGGCCGAGATGCTTCAAAAGAACGAGACGGAGGTAAGATGTCCGTGTCGAAGATGCAAGCTGAAGATCCTTATTGCGGACCCGGAATCCGGGCAGGTGCGGGACCACCTGCTCTTGCGTGGTTTCATGGATGGCTATCGGAGGCAAGGTGATGAAGATGACTACGAAGTCGTCCATGGGGGCTGGGCAAGAAATGAGGAAGGGCAGCAAGACAACCACCGCGGCTCGGGAGGGCGAGAAGACGAAGAATCCCCAGGAGATGATCACGACGGTGATGCTGTACACAGTCATCATGTAGAAGATGCAGGACATGATGATGAGGAAGATGCCGGAGCAGACGACGGGCATGATCATGAAGATGATGATGCCGGTGGAACAGACGACGCTGGACCATCAATGGGCTGGGTGTAGCAACCTCATATTCAAGAGCTGCTTCTCAAGCAGACGGATAACGCAAGAGCTGCCGCCAGAGAGAAAGCCAAGATGGATCAACTTGAGTTAGACGCGGTTACTCCATTGTATGAAGGATGCAGGCCTGAGGATACCTGCCTGAAAGTAACGCTCATGGCTCTGGAGATGAAGGTAAAACACAAAATGACCGACGCATGCTTCGACGAGAACATGTCATTCTGGCACGAACGTCTTCCCAAGGGGAACAAGTGCCCGACCAGTTTGGAGGAGGCGAAGAAAATCGTGTGTCCTCTGGATTTACCGCACGTGAAATACCATGTGTGCATGAACAATTGCATCATTTATCGGGACGAGCACACGGAGTCTACCATATGTCCGGTGTGCGGCGTCACTCGATACAAGAAGAGGAAGAAAGCTCCTCGAAAAGTGGTGTGGTACTTTCCGATCACTCCTCGTCTGCAGCGGTATTTCGCGGACCCTAATGTAGCAAAGCTCCTGCATTGGCACGCGGATAGGGAGGAGAAGAAGCGAGAAGATGACGCAAATGATCCGGAGATAGATAAAAAAGACAAGATGCTGAGTCACCCTAAGGATGCGAGCCAGTGGCAAGCGTTGAACTTCGAAGACCTAGAATTTGGGAATGATCCAAGGAACTCGTGCTGGGCGCGAGCACCGATGGAGTCAATCCATTTGGCAGCCAGAGAAGCACACATAGCACCTGGCCTGTGTTTGTGTGGATGTACAACCTTCCCCCCTGGTTGTGCATGAAGAGGAAGTACATTCACATGAGTATGCTAATTGAAGGACCGAAACAACCAGGGAACGACATCAATCTGTATCTGGGGCTGCTGAAAGAGGAGCTTGACACGCTGTGGAAAACGCCAGCCAATACGTGGGACGCCGCAGAGAAAGAATATTTCCCTATGAGAGCCGCGCTGCTCACGACGATGCACGACTATCTCGGTTACGGATATGTCGCGGGGCAGGTGGTCCACGGATTTTCTAGATGCGTCAGGTGCATGGATGACACAACGTATCGCCAGCTAGATAGAGATCCCGGGTCTTCAAAAACCGTGTTCATGGGACATCGAAGGTGGCTTCGCGACGATGACCCGTGGAGAAAACGCAAGGATCTATTCGATGGTGAAACCGAACCCCGAGGACGCCCGCGTACGAGGATCGGCGAGGAAATAGACGAGGAGCGGCAAGGATCTATTCGTTCTGTTGCATACTTATATATTTCTTATGTATTGTCTGTGAATTGGTAATAACGTTTCGTTTGGCTACTGCATAGCGATGCCGTGGTATGTCGTGTACAAGGGTAAGGTTCCCGGAGTCTACGATGACTGGGAGGAGTGTCGGAGACAGGTTCACCGATTCAGCGGTAACAGTTACAAAGGGTACGCCACTAGGGCCGAGGCCGAATCTAGATACGCCTGCTATCTAGCGGGAGAGGGGAGGGAGCGTTGGAGGAACCGGATGAAGACGAGTTTCATCGTGATGATGCTCATCGTGATGACCGCAGCTCTCTTCTATGTGATGGTAGTTTAGATGATCAATATCGACTTGTAATGTGAAGACAAACTCGTGGTCTCGAGACTTGTAATATAATGTTCTATCTTTGTTCGGTCTTTTCAATTCGGAGACTAATATGATGAATTGTATTCGGAGACTAAAATGATGAATTGTATTCAGAGACTAATCTTCTATTGTATTCGATGAATCTGTTGTTGATGTGTGATGTCTATATTTTGTCCAATTATATATTTTGTAACCTGTGCAAAAAACAGAAAATAAAAAAATAAAAAAAACCTAATATTCATACTAATGGCGCATCACATCATAGTGCGCCATTAGTATGCCAAAGGATACTAATGGCGCATCATTAAACAGTGCGCCATTTGTATGCCGAAGTTACTAATGGCGCATCCTGTTGTCGTGCGCCATTAGTATGCCAAAGCACCTGGGTATACATGGCCCCCTGGGAGGCATACTAATGGCGCACTATTGTATATACTAATGGCACATCTAAGGTGCGCCATTAGTATACCAGATACTAATGGCGCACCAGTGGTGCGCCATTAGTAAAATATACTAATGGCGTGCTACTAATGGCGCACCAGTGGTGCGCCATTAGTAAAATATACTAATGGCGTGCTACTAATGACGCACCACTAATGCGCCATTAATGGCCAAATTAGGTGCGCCATTAGTAGGCCTTTTCCTAGTAGTGATTGCATCAATTCGGTGAGTCCAAAATAATTACAGTAGGTTACAAAGAGTTTTCAAAGCCATCTCGGTGAGACCAAGATCCGTATCAGCGAGGCCGAATTGCTAGGGTTTCTGGCAGTGGCTATGTCATATGAACTCGGTGGCTCCGGATAGAAAGAATCGACGGGGCCGAGTTGTACTATATGTTTTGGACATATTTGGATGGAGAAAGTGGTTGATGGTTTTGGAGCAATATCACTAAGTATTTGAGCAAGCAAGCCATTAAGCAACACCTCATCCCCTTTTAATAGTATTGGCTTTCTTATGGACTCAATGTGATCTTGGATCACTAACATAAAGGTGAAGAGTCTTGAGGTTTTGCCAATATTAGTCCTTAGCATTTGGAGGGGTCCACATCTCTTGTCCATGCCATGCCATTCATTGAACTTCCTAAAATATTTATCTTTAATGGATATTAGTTGAATGGGCTATAGTTGTTATGAATTACCAAAACCACCTAGGGATTAGTTGCACTTTCACTATTGCAGAAACCTTTTGAAACAAGACCACTGTTGCAGGAAAAAATCTTCGCCACCGAATCATTTTTTCTCTTTCTGAAACTAGTTATGTGTTGCAGAAATCTACTTAAACAAGACCCTTGTTACAGGAAAAAGAACATGGCCGCAGGACTTACTTATGGCCAGCGTGAACACTCGATCAGGATTGATCCAACATCTAAGAAACACTACAAAAAAAGCACATTCGTAACATTATGGTCCGAACAAAAAAAATTATGTCATGGTTATGACACTTCTATGACAATAATTGTGACAAAAGCACGTATCATCGTAAATGTGGCGGCCTCCTACTTCTATGACAAAATATACTGACAGGAAATGGGCTTTTCATCCTAGGCGGGCCAGGGACGCACCTGCATGACATTCTTTGGGCCGTCCATGACAGAAAAAATCGTGGTAGAAGCGAGGGCGAGGAAAATTTCAGGGAGTTTCTGGTTACGGTGGGTGGTCGGGGCAGAGCGATGCACGGAGGTTTGCGGGTTTCTCTCGTATACGTACGCGCGTGTGTGCGAGGTGTTGGGATCTAGTTGAACCCGCGCGAGGCGCTCGCTTGCTGTACCCGTGCTATTGCACTAGCTACGTTACTGAACCCGAGTGATCGATCCCTTCGCTGTTAACTGAACCCAAGTGATTCCTTCGCTACTGTTGCTAACTGAAGCCGATCGAACCTGCCCCTTGTTGAAAAGTGACTATTGTTGGGGGTTGGATGAACAGTTCTCGGTGGGGGCTGGATGGACAGGACCCCGTGGTAGTAGGCCATTGCGCTGGATGAACATGACCCCGAGGAGGCTGCCACATGGGAGCCGATTGGGGGTGTATAAACAGAACCCCGTGGAGGGTTGGTTGAATAGTAGCCAGTGAAGGCTGGATGAACAGTGGCTGGTGGAGGCAGGAGGAAGACACGGTGTATGAACAGTACCAAGTGGAGGCTGGAGGAAGTCGACGGTGGATGAATAGTAGCCCATGGAGGCTGGAGCGAGGCAGTAGAAGGTGGATGAGCATTAGCCTGTAGAGTCCCGTTGTACGGTACGCCAAACCCCTCCCGATGAACAGGACCCCTTTTCGACCGTAGGCACTCCAACAGAAGTTTGTTTCCTCCGTTTTGCGGTACGCCACACCCTAGGTCCCCGTTTTGACTATAGTTCCGTTTCCTCCGTTTCGCGGTACACTACACTTCCCAATGAACAAGAACCCTTTTCGACCGTACGCGGTCAAACAGAAGGTATTTTTCCTCTGTTTTGTTGTACGCAAGATCCCGTTTCGGCTACTCCGTCCAAGCCGGTTGGCTCCCGATGAATAGGACGTGTTATGACCCAATGGCTTCGCTCCTGATGAATAGGACACTATTTGCTCCGTTCCGACCCTTGGCTGCCGATGAACAGTACAATGCTACCTCTTGAGCTTGCGTTGGTTTTTCCCTTGAAGAGGAAAGGGTGAGGCAGCAAAGTAGCGTAAGTATTTCCCTCAGTTTTGAGAACCAAGGTATCAATCCAATAGGAGACAACGTGACTAGCCACCGAATACCTGCACAAACAAACGCCAACTTGCAACCAACGCGACAAAGGGGTTGTCAATCCCTTCACGGTTATTCGCAAAGTAAAAGATTGAAAAATAAAGTAAATAGGAAACTACAATGGTAGATCGGAAACTTATATGATGGAAAATAGACCCGGGGCCATAGGTTTCACTAGAGGCTTCTCTCAAGATCGAAATTATTACGGTGGGTGAACAAATTACTGCCGAGCAATTGATAGAAAATCGCAAAGTTATGACGATATCTAAGGCAATGATCATGAACATAGGCATCACGTCCATGTCAAGTAGACCAAAACGATTCCGCATCTACTACTATTACTCCACACATGGACCGCTATCCAGCATGCATCTAGAGTATTAAATTCATAAAGAACGGAGTAACGCCTTAAGCAGGATGACATGATGTCGAGGAATTAACTCAAACAATATAATGAAAACCCCATCTTTTTATCCTCCTCGGCAACAATACAATATGTGTCGCTTCCCCTTCTGTCACTAGGATCGAGCACCGCAAGATTGAACCCAAAGCTAAGCACTTCTACCATTGCAAGGAAAACCAATCTCATTGACCAAACCAAATCGATAGTTCAAAGAGACTTGCAAAGATATCAAATCATGCATATAAGAATTCAGAGGAGATTCAAATAATATTCATAGATAAGCTGGTCATAAATCCACAATTCATCGGATCTCGGCAAACACACCACAAAAGACTATTACATCGAATAGTGTTGGGGAACATTGTAGAAAACAAAAATTTTCCTACGGTTTCACCAAGATCCATCTATGAGTTCACCTAGCAACGAGTGATCGGATTGCATCTACATACCTTTGTAGATCGCGAGCGAAAGCGTTCAAAGAACGGGGATGAGGGACTCGTACTCGATCGACGTGATCCAAATCACCAGAGATCCTAGCGCCGAACGGACGGCACCTCCGCATTCAACACACGTACTGTCAGCGTGACGTCTCCTCCTTCTTGATCCAGCAAGGGGGGAAGGAGAGGTTGATGAAGATCCAGCAGCACGACGGCGTGGTGGTGGATGCAGCAGTCACCGCAGCAGGGCTTCACCGTTCTCTACGGAGGAGGAGGAGGTCTTGGAGGGGAGAGGGAGGCGCCAGGGGCATGGGGTGCGGCTTCCCTCCCTCCCCCCCTCTATATATAGGGTCCCCAAGGGAGGGGGCGCCGGCCCTGGAGATCCAATCTCCCAAGGGGGCGGCGGCCAAGGGGGGTGGAGTGCACCCCAAGGCAAGTGGGGCGCCCCCCACCCTAGGGTTCCCAACCCTAGGCGCAGGGGGAAGGCCCAAGGGGGTGCACCAGCCCACTAGGGGCTGGTTCCCCTCCCACTTCAGCCCATGGGGCCCTCCGAGATAGGTGGCCCCAACCGGTGGACCCACGGGACCCTTCCGGTGGTCCCGGTACAATACCGGTGACCCCGAAACTTGTCTTGATGGACGAAATAGCACTTCCTATGTATAGTTCTTTACCTCCGGAACTCCTCGTGACGTCCGGGATCTCATCCAGGACTCCGAACAACTTTCGGGTTACTGCATATACATATCTCTACAACCCTAGCGTCACTGAACCTTAAGTGTGTAGACCCTACGGGTTCGGGAGACATGTAGACATAACCGAGATGGCTCTCCGGTCAATAACCAACAGCGGGATCTGGATACCCGTGTTGGCTCCCACATGCTCCCCGATGATCTCATTGGATGAACCACGATGTCGAGGATTCACGCAACCCCGTATACAATTCCCTTTGTCAATCGGTACGTTACTTGCCCGAGATTCGATCGTCGGTATTCCAATACCTCGTTCAATCTCATTACCGGCAAGTCAGTTTACTCATACCGTAATGCATGATCTCGTGACCAGACACTTGGTCACTTTGAGCTCATTATGATGATGCATTACCGAGTGGGCCCAGAGATACCTCTCCGTCATACGGAGTGACAAATCTCAGTCTCGATCCGTGTGAACCCAACAGACACTTTCGGAGATACCCGTAGTATACCTTTATAGTCACCCAGTTACGTTGTGACGTTTGGTACACCCAAAGCACCCCTACGGTATCCGGGAGTTACACGATCTCATGGTCTAAGGAAAAGATACTTGACATTGGAAAAAGCTCTAGCAAAACGAACTACACGATCTTGTGCTATGCTTAGGATTGGTTCTTGTCCATCACATCATTCTCCCAATGATGTGATCTCGTTATCAACGACATCCAATGCCCATAGTCAGGAAACCATGACTATCAGTTAATCAACGAGCTAGTCAACTAGAGGCTTACTAGGGACATATTGGTGTCTATGTATTCACACATGTATTACGATTTTCGGATAACACAATTATAGCATGAATAAAAGACAATTATCATGAACAAGGAAATATAATAATAATCCTTTTATTATTGCCTCTAGAGCATATTTCCAACAGTCTCCCACTTGCACTAGAGTCAATAATCTAGTTACATTGTGATGAATCGAACACCCATAGAGTTCTGGTGTTGATCATGTTTTGCTCGCGGAAGAGGTTTAGTCAATGGATCTGCGACATTCAGATCCGTATGCACTTTACAAATTTCTATGTCTCCATCTTGAACATTTTCACGGATGGAGTTGAAGAGACGCTTGATGTGCCTGGTCTTCTTGTGAAACCTGGGCTCCTTGGCAAGTGCAATAGCTCCAGTGTTGTCACAGAAGAGTTTGATCGGCCCCGACGCATTGGGTATGACTCCTAGGTCGGTGATGAACTCCTTCACCCAAATTGCTTCATGTGCTGCCTCCGAGGCTGCCATGTACTCCGCTTCACATGTAGATCCCGCCATGACGCTCTGCTTGCAGCTGCACCAGCTCACTGCCCCAAATTCAACATATACACGTATCCGGTTTGTGACTTAGAGTCATCCAGATCTGTGTCGAAGCTAGCGTCGACGTAACCCTTTACGACGAGCTCTTCGTCACCTCCATAAACGAGAAACATGTCCTTAGTCCTTTTCAGGTACTTCAGGATATTCTTGACCGCTGTCCAGTGTTCCTTGCCGGGATTACTTTGGTATCTTCCTACCAAACTTACGGCAAGGTTTACATCAGGTCTGGTACACAGCATGGCATACATAATAGACCCTATGGCTGAGGCATAGGGGATGACACTCATCTCTTCTATATCTTCTGCCGTGGTCGGACATTGAGCTGAGCTCAATTTCATACCTTGCAACACAGGCAAGAACCCCTTCTTAGACTGATCCATATTGAACTTCTTCAATCTCTTATCAAGGTATGTGCTTTGCGAAAGACCTATGAGGCGTCTTGATCTATCTCTATAGATCTTGATGCCTAATATATAAGCAGCTTCTCCAAGGTCCTTCATTGAAAAACTCTTATTCAAGTAGGCCTGAATGCTGTCCAGAAGTTCTATATCATTTCCCATCAAAAGTATGTCATCTACATATAATATGAGAAATGCTACAGAGCTCCCACTCACTTTCTTGTAAACGCAGGCTTCTCCATAAGTCTGCATAAACCCAAATGCTTTGATCATCTCATCAAAGCGAATGTTCCAACTCCGAGATGCTTGCACCAGCCCATAAATGGATCGCTGGAGCTTGCATACCTTGTTAGCATTCTTAGGGTCGACAAAACCTTCCGGCTGCATCATATACAGTTCTTACTTAAGATAACCATTAAGGAATGCCGTTTTGACGTCCATTTGCCATATCTCATAATCATAGTATGCGGCAATTGCTAACATGATTCGGACGGACTTCAGCGTCGCTACGGGAGAGAAAGTCTCATCGTAGTCAACCCCTTGAACTTGTCGATAACCCTTAGCGACAAGTCGAGCTTTATAGATGGTAACATTACCATCCGCGTCCGTCTTCTTCTTAAAGATCCATTTGTTTTCTATCGCTCGCCGATCATTGGGCAAGTCTGTCAAAGTCCACACTTTGTTTTCATACATGGATCCTATCTCGGATTGCATGGCTTCAAGTCATTTGTTGGAATCGGGGCCCGCCATCGCTTCTTCATAGTTCGAAGGTTCACCGTTGTCCAACAACATGATTTCTAAGACAGGGTTGCCGTACCACTCTGGTGCGGAACGTGTCCTTGTGGACCTACGAAGTTCAGTAGCAACTTGGTCTGAAGTTTCATGATCATCATCATTAACTTCCTCTCTAGTCGGTGCAGGCACCTCAGGAACATTTTCTTGAGGTGCGCTACTTACCGGTTCAAGAGGTAATACTTCATCAAGTTCCACTTTCCTCCCACTTATTTCTTTCGAGAGAAACTCTTTCTCTAGAAAGGATCCATTCTTGGCAACAAAGATCTTGCCTTCGGATCTGAGGTAGAAGGTATACCCAATAGTTTCTTTAGGGTATCCTATGAAGACGCATTTTTCCGACTTGGGTTCGAGCTTTTCAGGTTGAAGTTTCTTGACATAAGCATCGCATCCCCAAACTTTTAGAAACGACAGCTTAGGCTTCTTCCCAAACCATAATTCATACGGTGTCGTCTCAACGGATTTCGGTGGAGCCCTATTTAAAGTGAATGCTGCAGTCTCTAAAGCATAGCCCCAAAATGACAGCAGTAAATCGGTAAGAGACATGATAGATCGCACCATATCCAATAGAGTGCGATTACGACATTCGGACACACCATTACGCTGAGGTGTTCCAGGCGGCGTGAGTTGTGAAACTATTCCACATTTTCTTAAGTGTGTACCAAATTCGTGACTCAAGTATTCTCCTCCACGATCTGATCGCAAAAACTTGATTTTTCTGTCACGTTGATTCTCAAGCTCACTCTGAAATTCCTTGAACTTTTCAAAGGTTTCAGACTTGTGTTTCATTAAG
Source organism: Triticum urartu (assembly GCF_056163025.1). Taxonomy (NCBI): domain Eukaryota; kingdom Viridiplantae; phylum Streptophyta; class Magnoliopsida; order Poales; family Poaceae; genus Triticum; species Triticum urartu. Next base: position 7,449,077 of record NC_141878.1, on the reverse strand, counting down.
TAGACATACCCATATCTACTCAAGTCATCAGTGAGGGTGAGAACATAACGATAGCCACCACGAGCCTCAACACTCATTGGACCGCACACATCAGTATGTATGATTTCCAATAGGTTGGTTGCTCGCTCCATTGTTCCTGAGAACGGAGTCTTGGTCATCTTACCCATGAGGCATGGTTCGCATGTGTCAAATGATTCGTAATCAAGAGACTCTAAAAGTCCATCTGCATGGAGCTTCTTCATGTGTTTGACACTTATGTGACCAAGGCGGCAGTGCCACAAGTAAGTCGGACTATCATTATCAACCTTACATCTTTTGGTATTCACACTATGAATATGTGTAGCATTACGGTCGAGATTCATTAAGAATAAACCATTCACCATAGGAGCATGACCATAAAACATATCTCTCATATAAATAGAACAACCATTATTCTCGGATTTAAATGAGTAGCCATCTTGAATTAAACGAGATCCTGATACAATATTCATGCTCAAAGCTGGTACTAAATAACAATTATTGAGGTTTAAAACTAATCCCGTGGGTAAATGTAGAGGTAGCGTGCCGACGACGATCACATCGACCTTGGAACCATTCCTGACGCGCATCGCCACCTCGTTCTTCGCCAGTCTCCGTTTATTTCGCAGCTCCTGCTTTGAGTTACAAATGTGAGCAACCGCACTGGTATCAAATACCTGGGAGCTACTACGAATACTGGTAAGGTACACATCAATTACATGTATATCACATATACCTTTTGTGTTGCCGGCCTTCTTGTCCGCTAAGTATTTGGGGCAGTTCCGCTTGCAGTGACCACTTCCCTTGCAATAAAAGCACTCAGTCTCGGGCTTGGGTCCATTCTTTGGCTTCTTCCCAGCAGCTTGCTTACCAGGCGCGGCAACTCTCTTGCCGTCCTTCTTGAAGTTCTTTTTACCCTTGCCTTTCTTGAACTTGGTGGTTTTATTGACCATCAACACTTGATGTTCCCTTTTGACTTCTACCTCTGCTGATTTCAGCATTGAAAATACCTCAGGAATGGTCTTTTCCATCCCCTGCATATTGAAGTTCATCACAAAGCTCTTGTAGCTCGGTGGAAGCGACTGAAGGATTTTGTCAATGACCGCGTCATCCGGGAGATTAACTCCCAGCTGAGTTAAGAGGTTATGTAATCCAGACATAGTGAGTATGTGCTCACTGACAGAACTATTTTCCTCCATCTTACAGCTGAAGAACTTGTCGGAGACTTCATATCTCTCGACCCGGGCATGAGCTTGAAAAACCATTTTCAGCTCTTCGAACATCTCATATGCTCCGTGTCTCTCAAAACGCTTTTGGAGCCCCAGTTCTAAGCTGTAAAGCATGCCGCACTGAACGAGGGAGTAGTCATCAGCACGTGTCTGCCAAGCGTTCATAACGTCTTGGTTCTATGGGACAGGTGCGTCACCTAGCGGTGCTTCTAGGACATAATCTTTCTTTGCAGCTATGAGGATGATCCTCAGGTTCCGGACCCAGTCCGTATAATTGCTGCCATCGTCTTTCAGCTTGGTTTTCTCTATGAACGCGTTGAAGTTGAGGACAACGTTGGCCATTTGATCTATAAGACATATTGTAAAGATTTTAGACTAAGTTCATGATGATTAAGTTCATCTAATCAAATTATATAATGAACTCCCACTCAGATAGACATCCCTCCGGTCATCTAAGTATAACATGATCCGAGTTAACTAGGCCGTGTCCGATCATCACGTGAGATGGACTAGTCAACATCGGTGAACATCTTCATGTTGATCATATCTTCTATACGACTCATGCTCGACCTTTCGGTCTTCTGTGTTCCGAGGCCATGTCTGTACATGCTAAGCTCGTCAAGTCAACCTAAGTGTTTGCATGTGTAAATCTGTCTTACACCCGTTGTATGTGAACGTTGGAATCTATCACACCCGATCATCACGTGGTGCTTCGAAACAACGAACTGTCGCAATGGTGCACAGTTAGGGGGAATACTTTCTTGAAATTATTATGAGGGATCATCTTATTTACTACCGTCATTCTAAGTAAACAAGATGCAAAAACATGATAAACATCACATGCAATCAAATAATAATAGTGACATGATATGGCCAATATCACATAGCTCCTTTAATCTCCATCTTGGGGCTCCATGATCATCTTGTCACCGGCATGACACCATGATCTCCATCATCATGATCTCCATCATCGTGTCTCCATGAAGTTGCTTGCCAACTATTACTTCTACTACTATGGCTAACACGTTTAGCAATAAAGTAAAGTGATTTACATGGCGTTTCTCAATGACACACAGGTCATACAAAAATAAAGAAAACTCCTATGGCTCCTGCCGGTTGTCATACTCATCGACATGCAAGTCGTGATTCCTATTACAAGAACATGATCTCATACATCACATATATATCATTCATCATTCATCACAATTTTGGCCATATCACATCACAAAGCACTTGCTGCAAAAACAAGTTAGACGTCCTCTAATTGTTGTTGCAAGTTTTACGTGGCTGCAATAGGGTTCTAGCAAGAACGTTTTCTTACCTACGTAAAAGCCACAACGTGATTTGTCAACTTCTATTTACCCTTCATAAGGACCCATTTCATCGAATCCGCTCCAACTAAAGTGGGAGAGACAGACACCCGCTAGCCACCTTATGCAACTAGTGCATGTCAGTCGGTGGAACCAGTCTCACGTAAGTGTACGTGTAAGGTCGGTCCGGGCCGCTTCATCCCACAATACTGCTGAAGCAAAATAAGACTAGTAGCGGCAAGAAAGTTGACAACATCTACGCCCACAACAAATTGTGTTCTACTCGTGCAAAGAGAACTACGCATAAACCTGGCTCATGATGCCACTGTTGGGGAACGTTGCAGAAAACAAAAATTTTCCTACGGTTTCACCAAGATCCATCTATGAGTTCATCTAGCAACGAGTGATCGGATTGCATCTACATACCTTTGTAGATCGCGAGCGGAAGCGTTCAAAGAACGGGGATCAGGGAGTCGTACTCGACGTGATCCAAATCACCGGAGATCCTAGCGCCGAACGGACGGCACCTCCGCATTCAACACACGTACGGTCAGCGTGACGTCTCCTCCTTCTTGATCCAGCAAGGGGGAAGGAGAGGTTGATGAAGATCCAGCAGCACGACGGCGTGGTGGTGGATGCAGCAGTCACCGCAGCAGGGCTTCGCCGTTCTCTATAAAGGAGGAGGAGGTCTTGGAGGAGAGAGGGAGGCGCTAGGGGCATGGGATGCGGCTGCCCTCCCTCCCCCGTCTATATATGGGGTCTCCAAGGGGGGGGGGCGCCGGCCCTGGAGATCCAATCTCCCAAGGGGGCGGCGGCCAAGGGGGGTGGAGTGCCCCCCAAGGCAAGTGGGGCGCCCCCCACCCTAGGGTTCCCAACCCTAGGCGCAGGGGGAAGGCCCAAGGGGGGCGCACCAGCCCACTAGGGGCTGGTTCCCCTCCCACTTCAGCCCATGGGGCCCTCCGGGATAGGTGGCCCCACCCGATGGACCCACGGGACCCTTCCGGTGGTCCCGGTACAATACCGGTGACCCCGAAACTTGTCCCGATGGCCGAAATAGCACTTCCTATATATAATTCTTTACCTCCGGACCATTCCGGAACTCCTCGTGACGTCCGGGATCTCATCCAGGACTCCGAACAACTTTCGAGTTACTGCATATACATATCTCTACAACCCTAGCGTCACCGAACCTTAAGTGTGTAGACCCTACGGGTTCGGGAGACATGTAGACATAACCGAGATGGCTCTCCGGTCAATAACCAACAGCGGGATCTGGATACCCATGTTGGCTCCCACATGCTCCTCAATGATCTCATCGGATGAAGCACGATGTCGAGGATTCATGCAACCCCGTATACAATTCCCTTTGTCAATCGGTACGTTACTTGCCCGAGATTCGATCGTCGGTATCCCAATACCTCGTTCAATCTCGTTACCGGCAAGTCACTTTACTCGTACCGTAATGCATGATCCCGTGACCAGACACTTGGTCACTTTGAGCTCATTATGATGATGCATTACCGAGTGGGCCCAGAGATACCTCTCCGTCATACGGAGTGACAAATCCCAGTCTTGATCCGTGTCAACCCAACAGACACTTTCGAAGATACCCGTAGTATACCTTTATAGTCACCCAGTTACGTTGTGACGTTTGGTACACCCAAAGCACCCCTACGGTATCCTGGAGTTACATGATCTCATGGTCTAAGGAAAAGATACTTGACATTGGAAAAAGCTCTCGCAAAACGAACTACACGATCTTGTGCTATGCTTAGGATTGGGTCTTGTCCATCACATCATTCTCCCAATGATGTGATCTCGTTATCAACGACATCCAATGCCCATAGTCAGGAAACCATGACTATCAGTTAATCAACGAGCTAGTCAACTAGAGGCTTACTAGGGACATATTGGTGTCTATGTATTCACACATGTATTACGATTTCCGGATAACACAATTATAGCATGAATAAAAGACAATTATCATGAACAAGGAAATATAATAATAATCCTTTTATTATTGCCTCTAGAGCATATTTCCAACAAATAGATCTCCAAGAACATCGAGTAGAACATGGTATTGAGAATCAAAGAGAGAGAACAAGCCATCTAGCTACTAACTATGGACCCGTAGGTCTATGGTAAACTACTCACGCTTCATCGAGAGGCAATGGTGTTAATGTAGAAGCCCTCCGTGATCGAATCCCCCTCTGGCAGGATGCCGAAAAAGGCCCAAAGATGGGTTCTCACGGGTACAGAAGGTTACGGTGGTGGAAAAGTAGTTTCATGGCTCCCCTGGAAGGTTTTTGTGGTATAAGAGAATATATAGGAGGAAGATCTAGGTCAGGGGGTCGCCTAGGGGCCCACAAGGTTGGGGTCGTGCCCTCTACCCTTGTGGCCGCCTCACGGCTCTTCTGACATACACTCCGAGTCTCCTGGGTGTCTTCTGGTCCATGAAAAATCATCGTAAAAGTTTTATTCCGTTTGGACTCTGTTTGGTATTCCTTTTCTGCGAACCTCTAAATAAAGGAAAAAACAGAAACTGGCACTGGGCTCTAGGTTAATAGGTTAGTCCCAAAGATCATATAAAATAGCATATTAATGCATATAAAACATCCAAAATAGATAATACAATAGCATGGAACAATAAAAAATTATAGATACATTGGAGACGTATCAAGCATCCCCAAGCTTAATTACTACTCGTCCTCGAGTATGTAAATGATAAAAATAGATTTTTTATGTGGAATGCTACCTAACATATTTATCCATGTAATTCTCTTAATTGTGGCATGAATGTTCAGATACGTAAGATTCAAAACAATAGTTTAATAGTGACATAAAAACAATAATACTTCAAGCACGCTAACAAAAATACTTATGTCTTCTCAAAATAACATGGCCAAAGAAAGCTCATCCCAACAAAATCATATATTCTGGCTATGCTCCATCTTCATCACACAAAATATTCAAATAATGCACAACCCCAATGACAAGCCAAGCAATTGTTTCATAATTTTGGCATTCTCAAACCTTTTCAACTTTCACGCAATACATGAGCGTGAGCCGTGGACATAGCACTATAGGTGGAATAGACGGTGGTTGTGGAGACGACAAAAAGAAGGAGATAGTCTCACATCAAATAGGCGTATCAACGGGCTATTGAGATGCCCATTAATAGATATCAATGTGAGTTAGTAGGTATTGCCATGAAATGGATGCACTAGAGCTATACGTGTATGAAAGCTCAAAAAGAAAGAAAACTAAGTGTGTGTGCATCCAACTTGCTTGCTCATGAAGACCTAGGGAGTTTGAGGAAGCACATCATTGGAATATACAAGCCAAGGTCTATAATGAAAAATTACCAATAGTATATGAAAGTGATATCATACGAGACTCTCTATCATGAAGATCACGGTGCTACTTTGAAGCACAAGTGTGGCAAAAAGGATAGTAACATTGTCCCTTCTCTCTTTTTCTCTCATTTTTTTATTTTCTCCTTCTTTGGGCCTTCTCTCTTTTTATTTGGCCTTTCTTTTTATCCCCTCACATGGGACAATGCTCTAATAATGAAAATCATCAAACTTCTATTTACTTACAACTCAAAAATTACAACTGGATACTAGAATAAAAATATGACTCTATGTGAATGCCTCCGGCGGTGTACCGGCATGTGCAATGAATCAAGTGCGACATGTATGAAAGAATAAAGAATGGTGGCTTTGCCACAAATATGATGTCAACTACATGATCATGCAAAGCAATATGACAATGATGATGTATGTCATAATAAACGGAATGGTGGAAAGTTGCATGGCAATATATCTCGGAATGGCTTTGGAAATGACATAATAGATAGGTATGGTGGCTGTTTTGAGGAAGGATATGTGGTGGGTTTATGGTGCCGGCGATATTTACGCGGTATTTGTAGCGACCAGACCTCAAACAGTCTGATCTCTGTGCTCCGGTGTCATCCCTGGATCAGTAATGCTGACACCACACAGTACTCGGAGGATTTATAGCAGAGTAGAAATCACACACTTATTACACCGAGTGTCTCAAAAGAGAACTTATTACAATAAATATGGCTTAAGGCCATCTAATAACGATAACAGCGGAAGGCTTGGAAGATAAGTGAGTCCATCAACTCCAACGGCATCACTGAGTATAGAACCACGACCTAAAACTCCTTAATCGTCGTCTGAAAAGTCTGCAACATTAACGTTGCAGCCCGAAACGAGTCAGCACATGGAATATGCTGGCAAGGTAACACATAGAGAGTGATGGAATGAACAGCTATACTATATGCATATTTGGCTGGTGGAAAGCTCTATGGTTACAGTTTTGCGTAAAGCCAATTTTCCCTACTTCAAAGGAATATAATTTAATTACTATCATGGTGGTTGTTAAACATTGAGAATGGTTGACAGCATTCTCAATCCCAATTAAACATCATCATTAAACATAACCCAACAAAATTAATTTAGAGTAACATGTTGAGATTCACATGAAAATCTAGGTACTAGATACTCAAGATGTCCATAACCGGGGACACAGCTAATCATGGTTAGTTTATTACACTCTTCAGAGGTTTGCGCACTTTTCCCCCACAAGACTCGATTGCCTCCGTTTGTTTTCTCGCACTACATGATGTTTGAGAAGACAGATGACCGAGACATAGTCTTTCAGAAGCGCTAGCACCTTACGATCGGGTAGACCGTACCACCTACATCCCCTACATCTGCTAGTCTACCACTATAAGAGTTCGCACAACTTAGTCAACTATGCTAGAGCCCATAATAGCTTGTGGCTGCACACGGAAGTTTCTAGTATGAATAGTCTTATGATCCCTTTGAGCCTAGGTGGCGGTCCAAAAGAAAACAGGCAAGTCCTGGAATACCCAGGTGCCTCAATCCACCCAGATGTGTGTTTAAGTTGCCACCTTAGATAAACCATTAATTAACAATCTCACATCTGTCATGGATTTCACTCACCCAATCCACGTCTACTGGCATAGCATGGCATAATAAGCAAATGTAGAAGTAACTCCCAAAGGTTTGATACTAAACAGGTAATAGGTACTACCTCATCTACTTCCCATCCCACAATTTAATTAGATCCTAATCATGCAATGTGTGAGGATTGATCTAATGCAATAAAACTGGGTAGTAGAAAAGGTATGATCAAAGTGTTACTTGCCTTGCTGATGATCCGCGAAACCTAACGATTCGAAGTAACAGGCGGCGCACTCCGGGTATTATATCGCAAACAAACAAACAAGCATACAATAAGTACTCATCTAATGCATAGGTAAAACTCAAATAAGAGATCTAACCAGAAGGTTCAACTTAAGAACTCTGGTTGGCAAAAAGAATCAAATCGAACGAAACAACGAAAGTCAAACGGCGAAAGAAAACAACTTCCTTCTAGTAATCTGGATCTAGGGCAAGTTTTATAGTAGCAAAATCCTGTTTAAGTTGGTTAAAAGGATAGAGGGTTTCGAGACGAAACTCTAGGCGCTTGAATCGCCTGATTCCGATAAACGAGCAAAAAGTTAAACTAAAACGAAAATTGGATCAGGAATGGCGATCAGAAAAATCGCGGATTTAATCCGAGAAAAGAAAATGATGAACGGATTAACGAACGAACGTTCGTTATCCAGATCTAAACGATGAGCGTGTTCGTTTAAACGAACAAACGAGCGAAGGCTCGCTATTTAACCTAAACCGAAAAAAAACCGATCTAATAATAATTAAAAAAACGAAAACTAAAAAACCGAAAAAAACCGACGGAAAACCGATCGGTTTTCGAAAAAAAATGGGCGGTGCGGACTACGAGGCGGCGGCGAACCTCGGCGGCGGCGGCGGCGTCCGGCGACGGCGGCGCGGGGCGGCGGCGCACGATGCGGGTGGCGAGGCGGCGGCGGCGCGGGGCTGGGGCGCGGCTAGGGTTTGGCTGGGGCTGGGGCTGGGCCTCCCCCGGCTTATAAAGGCCCCCTCGGGCCGGAGTCCTAGTCGGACACGGCCCGTAGGTCGGTTCCCTTGTTTCTAAATAGTTATGCTCGGAAGAAAAATAAAAAGAAATACTAAACGGACTCCAAAAATCCCGACATAAATTTTTCCGAGTTTCTAAAATCAAGCCGGACAAAGTGAACATTTATTTGGGCCCTAAATGCAATTTTGAAAAACGCACATTTTCCTAAATTCAAATAAAACACCGAAAAACACCGAAATAAAATCTTATTTGATTTTATTATTAAATCCTCAATATTTCTCTATTTTGGGAAAGTCATTTTATTCCCTCTCTCATATTTTTGTAATAGAAATAATTGATGATAAAATAAATAAAATGAAATGATCCTATTCTCAAAATTTGAGAAAACTCAAATATGAAAATTACGAAATCCCCAACTCTCTCCGTGGGTCCTTGAGTTGCGTAGAATTTCTAGGCACTGGTAGAAAAAGGGCCTTTAGTCTCGGTTCGTAAGGGCCTTTAGTCCCGGTTCTGGAACCGGGACTAAAGTGTCGGTACTAATGCCCTGACCCTTTAGTCCCGGTTCAATCCAGAACTGGGACTAAAGGCCCTCCACGTGGCCGGTCCACCTTTAATCTCTAATCACCCCTCATCACTGCTCAATTTAATCTCTAATCACCCCTCATCATTCCAAATCATCTCACTTCCCGAACGGTCACCCATCCTCTCACTACTCCAGCCTGAGCATGCTTAACTTTCGGGTTCTATTCTCCCTCGTTTCCAAGTCTGCACTTGTTGTTTTCCTGACAATAGTAAGATGTCAATCCTATTAACCCTCAGGAATTTAACTTGAGCATGAAGTCACATATTTCACTGTTTCAGTTTAAAACTATTGTTCTAAAAAACAATTATTTTTTAGTAACACTAATATTTCTTGAATAAGTAGTTTGACCATAGTTTGACCACAGTTTGACCATAGTTTGACCAGATTTGACCAAAATTCAAAAAAGGTGAAATAATTATTTAATAACACTAATATTATTGAATAATTATTTAGTAACACTAATACTTCTTGAATAAGTAGTTTGACCATAGTTTGACCAGATTTACTGAAAATTAAAAAAAACTGAAATTTGAGCATAACTTTTTTTCCTTTTGGAATTTGAGGATGCTAGAAATTTGAAACAGGCCGTAGGCGGTCTCCATCGGATGTAACTTTTCGAGTAGATGATTTTTCATATAAAAAACTTTTTAATCCGAGTTCGTATGCAAAAGTTATGCCCATTTTACAAATTCCAGAGAGATTTTGCAAATAAAGTCAAAATTCACATTTGCAAATTTTCCCAACAACTAGACCACATATCACATGGAAACTTATTTTCTTTTATTTTTTTGACATTTCCATCATTTTCTTTTATTTTTTTTAAAACTGAAAAGGCGATCCACCGGGGGGGGTTATAGTTTGAAAATGGGACCTTTAGTACCGGTTCGTGGCACGAACCGGGACTAAAGATCTCATACCCATTAGTCCCGGTTCGTGCCTCAAATCGGGACTAAAGGTCTAATCTTTAGTCCCGGTTGGTGGCACGAACCGGGACCAATGGTTGTGGGCCAGGAGCGAGGCCCATTGGTCCCGGTTCATCCCACCAACCGGGACCAAAAGGTCTAAATGAACCGGGACTAATGCCTTAGCCGCACGAACCGGGACCAATGCTCACATTAGTCCCGGTTCTAGACTGAACCGGGACTAACGGGCTGAGCCGGCCTGGACCATAGCCCTGTTTTCTACTAGTGAGGATCAACCAAAATGCAAAAATAAAATATGCTATGCAATGATGATCTAATGTATAACATTCCAAATTGAAAATTTGGGATGTTACAGTATTAGAGAGGCTAACAATAGCGGAAAGGTGAGAGTGCGTATAATCCATGGACTCAACCTTAGTTATAAAGAACTCACATACTTATTCCAAAAATCTATTAGTCATCGAAACAAATTACTAGGCGCATGATCCAAGGGGGATAGATTGGTAGGAAAAGACCATCGCTCGTCCTCGACCGCCACTCATAAGGAAGACAATCAAAAAACATCTCATGCTCCAACTTTGTTACATAACAGTTCACCATACGTGCATGCTACGGGACTCACAAACCTTAACACAAGTATTTCTCAAATTCACAACTACTTACTAGCATAAATCTAATATCACCATCTTCATATCTCAAAACAATTATATGGAATCAAACTTCTCATAGTATTCAATGCACTTTATATGAAAGTTTTTATTATATCCCTCTTGGATGCCTATCATATTAGGACTAATTTTATAACCAAAGAAAATTACCATGCTGTTCTAAAGACTCTCAAAATAATATAAGTGAAGTATGAGAGTTCATCAATTTCTATAAAATAAAACCACCACCGTGCTCTAAAAAGATATAAGTGAAGCACTAGAGGAAAATTGCCTAGCTCAAAAGATATAAGTGAAGCACATAGAGAATTTTAATAAATCACCATTCATGCGTGTATCTCCCAAAAGGTGTGTACAGCAAGGATGATTGTGGCAAACTAAAAAGCAAAGACTCAAATCGTACAAGATGCTCCAAGCAAAACACAAATCATGTGGTGAATAAAAATATAGCCTCAAGTAAAATTACCGGTAGACGAAGACGAAAGAGGGAATGCCTTCCCGGGGCATCCCCAAGCTTAGGCTTTTTGACATACTTGAATATTACCTTGGGGTGCCTTGGGCATCCCCAAGCTTAGGCTCTTTCCTCTCCTTATTCTATAGTCCATCAAATCCTTACCCAAAACTTGAAAACTTCACAACACAAAACTCCAACAGAAAATCTCATAAGCTCGGTTAGTATAAGAAAATAAATCACCACTTTGGTACTGTTGTGAACTCATTATTTATTTATAATGGTGTAATATCTACTGTATTCCAACTTTTCTATGGTTCATACCCCCCGATACTAGCCATAGATGCATCAAAATAAGCAAACAACACGCGAAAAACAGAATCTGTCAAAAACAGAACAGTCTGTAGCAATCTGGAGATTCCGAATACTTCTGTAACTCCAAACATCCTGAGAAATTAAGAAGTCCTAGAAAATTTGTTTATATATCCTCTTCAAAAAGAATCAGTATTTTATCGCGCTACTGTTAAAGATGAAAACTAATTTCCTGGGCGTAAAACTGTCTATTTTTCAACAGGATCAAATCAACTATCACCGTAAGCTATCCCAAAGTTCTTACTTGGCACAAACAATAATTAAAACACAAAACCACATCTAACCAGAGGCTAGATGAAATATTTATTTAAAAACAGGAAAGAAAAATATTGGGTTGTCTCCCAACAAGCGCTTTTCTTTAAAGCCTTTTAGCTAGGCGTTGATAATTGTAATGATGCTCACATGAAAGATAGCAATTGAAGGACAAAGAGAGCATCGTGAAGCTTGTGGTTGCATCACTTGTACCAATCAAACAATCAATACACTACATGGATCAAGCGAAACTTACTTAGGTTTGATGGATTGGGAGAACATAACCATAAGATTTCTGTTCCAAAAAGGGGGAGGGAGGAGTAACCAGAGAAACCCTATGATATATCTGACACATAAATGGCTATAGATGACTAACCAGCTGTCCGTCGTCGTGGGAGTCGTCGCCGGAGTGGTCGTGGGAGTCATTGCCGGAGTGGCCGTCGGAGTCGTCGCCGGGGTCATCACCAGAGTCGGTGTGGAACTCCGCCTCCGGCTGTGGAAGCTCGATGCCATCGACGACGTTGGGGTGCGGCGATAACTTGCCAGTGGTGACGGCAACCTCTGTCTCCATCTCCACGCCGTGCTCCCGTGTTTTAGCAGCCCCGGCGTCACCACTCCCTCCGATGGGGCGCTTCAGCGGCATCCTCATACACTGACGGCCTTGAGGACTGAGAGCGGCATCGAGGAAGCAAGCGGAGAGAGAGGATTGTGTGTGTGTGTGTGTGGCGAGGATGGGGGTGCGGCCACTCGGGTGCACCATTAATATGTAGTAGTGGGAGTTGTGGGAGAGAGGCGGGCGACGCTCAAACAAATGGCTCGCTTCCCCGGTGAGCCTACGCACTGGACTGCTGGCATGCCTACCAAAGTTTCACACAGCTACTCGCAGGCCTCCCGATAACACTGCGCAGCGAGCACGCCTCCGTCAATTCACACACCTGCATGCACGCCTCCCCGTCTGCTTGCGCGGAGGACTGCTCGCATGCGTCTCGTCAACTCACGCCAACTCGCACGACACACGGTTCGCCCGCAGTACACTACGAGTTGTGAGCCACCGTGTGGTTTGGCCATTTTGTTAGGCAGGCCGGTGCAACATCAGAGTCGTGAAATCATTATTTAAAACATTACACAACCCTTTCATACATACATGTTTTGTCCACATGCAGTTGATGGTTGTCCTACACGATACTCGATACTCGCGTGTGACGCTTTTTGTGGGCCCGCGAGGTCGTCGTCCGTCACTTTGATGAACAGCTAGCAGTAAGGTTAATTTGACCAGCCAGGTAGAATCTTTTTTGTTTGTGTTATGGTGGTATATAGTATGCGTCGAAGAGGTGGGAGGGGCTAGCATATATACTATACGTACGCGTCCGTGAACAAGTCACCTCACTCAGTGTCGGGACTTTTTGGTTTCCGAGGTACGTGCCACATCAAAATTGTGAAATTGGCTATTCAAACATCACACAAGACCTCTTTGGGCCACATGCATGCACACGGTGGTTATCCTAGCTAGGACACTCATGTGTGATGCTTCCATCTATGGGCCCACGAGGCCATCGTCGATGCATGCATGCATCACTTTGACCTACATCGGGAGAGGTTAATTAATTTCATCATCGATGAGGATTCTTTTGGGTTGTACATATTACGGCAGGAGCATATAGTATGCGATGAAGATGGGGGGGGAGGGCACCATCATATGTGTTACGCTTCATGAACCTCGCTCTGTGTGGGTGCATGGTTTACGGTTTTTGAGGCATGTGGCACATCAAAGTTGTGCATTTTGGGTATTCAATATATATATATATATATATATATATATATATATATATATATATATATATGTTTGGCGCACATGCAAAGCGGTTGTGGTTGTCCTATCGCGATATCGATGCTTTCCATCTATGGGCCCACTTGGTCCATCACTACTTTTTGCCTGTCAATAAGAGAGGTTAATTTGACTTAGGAGGGGATTATTATTTTTGCTTGTAATATGGTATATATATATAGGTCATGCTCTAGGATGACATGCATAATGCAGTTGAGCACACACACATGCATGTGTACGCACGAATCCCTCCCATCGAGTCGAAGTGGCTAGTACAACGACACGTCATGAACCGATCTCGCTCTCTGTGGGGAGCTAGTATACGATTATTGACGCACGCACCACATCAATGTTGTGAAATGTTATTCAACCATGCATGCATGCATCACCTCCATACATATGCATGTAGTGGTTGCCTTCGAATGGTACACTCCCTCGCGTGGCTATCGGCGACAAGCCTATATATTCATGGGCCCGCATGGACATCCATGATCACATTGACCAACAACAAGATAGGTTACCATGCCGGATTCTTCATTTGGTTCGTGTTATCGTAGTATAATTCATGGTGAGATTCAGACCTTAAGTTTGAGCGCATATACTATGCACGCATGCATGCATGAATCACCCTTTCCTCTTCAAGGGAAAACCAACGCAGTACTCAAGAGGTAGCAGGGCACCGCACACGGCTAAGACAATTGATGTTGTGCCTTTGGGGTGCCCTCTACCCACGTATATAAAGAAGGGGGAAGGAGGAGACCGGCCAAGGGGGAGGCACGCCAAGTGGGGGAGTCCTACTAGGACTCCAAACCTAGTAGGATTCGCCCCCCTTCCCTTCCAACGGAGAGGGGGAAAGGGGAAAGGAGGGAGAGGGAGAAGGAAAGAGGGGGGTGTCCCTCCCCTTTTCCAATTCGGATTGGGGCAAGGGGGACGCGCCCCACCTCCTGTGGCCTGCCTCCTCTCCTCCACTATGGCCCATTAGGCCCAATAACTTTCACGGGGGGTTCCGGTAACCTCCTCGTACTCCAAAAAATCCACGATCTTCTTAGGAACCATTCCGGTGTCCGTATATAACCTTCGCATATATCAATCTTTACCTCTCGACAATTTCAAGACTCCTCGTCATGTCTGTGATCTCATCCAGGACTCCGAACAAACTTCAATCATCAAAAACACATAACTCATAGTGCAAATCGTCATCGAACATTAAGCGTGCGGACCCTACGGGTTCGAGAACTATGTGGACATGACTAAGACACATCTCCGGTCAATAACCAATAGCGGAACCTGGATGCTTGTATTGGCTCCTACGTATTCTACTAAGATCTTTATCGGTCAAACTGTATAACAACATATGTCATTCCCTTTGTCACTGGTATGTTAGTTGGCCGAGATTCGATCGTTGGTATCATCATACCTAGTTCAATCTGGTTCCCGGCAAGTATATTTACTCGTTCCGTAATGGATCATCCCGCAACTAACTCATTAGTTACATGGCTTGCAAGGCTTATAGTGATGTGCATTACCGAGAGGGCCCATAGATACCTCTCCGATACACAGAGTGACAAATCCTAATCTCGATCTATGCCAACTCAACAAACACCTTCGGAGACACCTGTAGAGCATCTTTATAATCACCCAGTTACGTGGTGATGTTTGATAGCACACAAGATGTTCCTCCGGTATTCGGGAGTTGCATAATCTCATAATCAGAGGAATATGTATAAGTCATGAAGAAAGTAATAGCAATAAAACTAGATGATCATAACGCTAAGCTAACCGATGGTTCCTGTCCATCACATCATTCTCTAATGATGTGATCCCGTTCATCAAATGACAACACATGTCTATGGTCAGGTGATGACCCACAAGTATAGGGGATCTATCGTAGTCCTTTAGATAAGTAAGAGTGTCGAACCCAACGAGGAGCAGAAGGAAATGATAAACGGTTTTCAGCAAGGTATTCTCTGCAAGTACTGAAATAAGTGGTAACAGATAGTTTTGTAATGAGATAATTTGTAACGAGCAACAAGTAACAAAAGTAAATAAAGTGCAGCAAGGTGGCCCAATCCTTTTTGTAGCAAAGGACAAGCCTGGAAAAACTCTTATATAAGGAAAAGCGCCCCCGAGGACACATGGGAATATTGTCAAGCTAGTTTTCATCACGTTCATATGATTCGCGTTTGGTACTTTGATAATTTGATATGTGGGTGGACCGGTGCTTGGGTGCTGTTCTTACTTGAACAAGCATCCCACTTATGATTAACCTCTATTGCAAGCATCCGCAACTACAAAAAAAGTATTAAGGTAAACCTAACCGTAGCATGAAACATATGGATCCAAATCAGCCCCTTATGAAGCAACGCATAAACTAGGGTTTAAGCTTCTGTCACTCTAGCAACCCATCATCTAATTATTACTTCCCAATGCCTTCCTCTAGGCCCAAATAATGGTGAAGTGTTATGTATTCGACGTTAACATAGCACCACTAGAGGCTAGAAAACATACATCTCATCAAAATATCGACCGAATACCAAATTCACATGACTACTAATAGCAAGACTTCTCCCTTGTCCTCAGGAACAAACGTAACTACTCACAAAGCATAAACATGTTAATAATCAGAGGGGTATTAATATGCATAAAGGATCTAAACATATGATCTTCCACCAATTAAACCAACTAGCATCAACTACGAGGAGTAATTAACACTACTAGCAACCTACTAGCACCAATCCCGGACTTGAAGACAAGAATCGGATACAAGAGATGAATTAGGGTTTTGAGATGAGATGGTGCTGATGAAGATGTTGATGGAGATTGCCCTCTCCCGATGAGAGGAGCGTTGGTGATGACGATGGCGATGATTTCCCCCTCCGGGAGGGAAGTTTCCTCGGCAGAACAGCTCTGCCAGAGCTCTAGATTGGATCCGCCAAGGTTCCACCTCGTGGCGGCGGAGCTTCGTCCCGAAAGGTTGCTTCCTATTTTTTTCTCGACGAAAGACTTCATATAGGAGAAGATGGTCATTGGAGAGCCACCAGGGGGCCCACGAGGCAGGGGGGCGCGCCCCCACCCTCGTGAGAAGGGTGTGGCCCCCCTGGTCTTCATCTTTGGCGAGGATTTTTCATCATTTATTATAAGGTGTTCCGTGGAGTTTTGGGACTTTTGGAGTTGTGCAGAATAGGTCTCTAATATTTGCTCCTTTTCTAGCCCAGAATTCTAGCTGCCGGCATTCTCCCTCCTTATGTAAACCTTGTAAAATAAGAGAGAATAGCCATAAGTATTGTGACATAATGTGAAATAACAGCCCATAATGCAATAAATATTGATATAAAAACATGATGCAAAATGGAGGTATCATCAGGAAACTTAACCATCTTTGATTAATGAGCTAGTCAAGTAGAGGCATACTAGGGACACTCTGTTTGTCTATGTATTCACACATGTACTAAGTTTCCGGTTAATACAATTCTAGCAGGAATAACAAACATTTATCATGATATAAGGAAATATAAATAACAAATTTATTATTTCCTCTAGGACATATTTTCTTCACAATGTTCATGCCTATGTGGATGATATTGTTGTGAAATCCAAGAAGAAGGAATCCTTGATAGATGATTCGAAAGAGACCATTGACAATATCCGGGTCTACAAGATGATGCTTAACCCGGCCAAGTGTGTTTTTGGTGTGCCAGCAGGCAAGCTCTTGGATTTTTTGGTTTCAGAACGAGGCATCGAAGCTAACTCGGAAAAAAATCAAGGCTGTTACTTCTTTGCTAAACCGGCGTGCATTAATGATCTTCAGCATCTGGCGGGTCGTATTGCGGCCTTAAGCCGGCTCATAAGCCGGTTAGGAGAAAAAGCTATCCCTCTATACCAGATGATGTAGAAAACAAATCACTTTGTCAGGAGTGATGCTGCTGATCAGGCGTTTAAAGCCCTGAAGAAATAGTTAGCTGAGTCGCCAATCCTTGCAACTCCTATTGCTAAGCAGCCCTTGTTGTTATATGTGCCTGCCAAGAGCCGAGCCATCCGTGTGGCGATTGTGGTGGAACAGAAGGAAGGAGGAAAGGAACATCGGGTTTAGCGGTCGGTTTTATTATATCAGTGAGGTGCTCATTGAATCCATGCAGAGGTATCCGCATTGGCAGAAGCTGGTATATGGGGTGTGCATGGCTAGTCGAAAGCTCAAGCAATATTTCCTTGGCTATCCCATCACTGTGGTTAGTTCTGCTCCCTTAGGGGATATTATTCAAAACAAAGAGGCCACAGTACGGGTAGCCAAGTGGGCCATTGAGCTTGGACCCCATGGTTTGAAATATACGCCTCACACAGCCATCAAATCTCAAGCACTTGTGGATTTCATCAATGATTGGACAGAGTTGCAGATGCCGGAGGAGATAAATTTTATTATGTTTTAATGTTGATGTTCCCTTGTACTAACAATGCAGTTGAGTATGAAGCCTTGCTCCATGGTCTTTGGATGGCTAAGGAGATGAATCTAAGTCGGGTGAGGTGCTTTGGCGACTCAGATTTGGTGGTTCAGCAAGTCTTAGGCACTTGGGATTCTAAAGACCTACTCATGGCGGCCGCCGAGAGGTTGATGCTATTGCTGGTCATTTCAAAGGCTATCAAGTGGAACATGTTGATCGCGGGAAAATGAGGCGGCTGATGCTTTGAGCCGGCTAGGGTCCCAGCGTAAGCCGGTTCCACCTAATGTTTTCCTTGATATTCTGCATAACCCTTCAGTCAAACCTACGGAGGAGGATCTTGCTATTCCTGACCCGGAGGCGCAATTGGTGATGGCTCTTCATGTTATTCCTGATTGGACAGTTCCATATTTCACTTATATGACCCGGGGCGAGTTACCTGAAGATCAAACTTTGGTCATGCTACTAACACGGCGGTTTAAGTCAATGACTATTGTCAATGGAGAGTTGCATCATTGCGGTGTCACAGGGGTATTTCAACGTTGTGTTTCTCCTAAAGAAGGTCGTGATATTCTACGAGAGATTAATGAAGGAGATTGCGGTCATCATGCTGGCTCTAAATCTCTCATAGCAAAAGCTTTTCACCATGGATTTTATTTGCTGATGGCACATGATGATGCAGAGGATTTGGTCAGTAACTGTGATGGTTGTTAGAAATTCTCAAGACGAGCTCATGTGCTAGCTCAAGAATTGAGGATGATTCCAATTACTTGGCCATTTGCAGTCTGGGGGCTGGATATGGTCGGACCTTTCAAAAGGTCCATGGATAAAAAGACCCACCTTTTGGTCGCGGTTGACAAATTCACAAAGTGGGCTGAAGCAGAGCCGGTTAGTAAGTGTGAAGGCGGCAATAGCGGTTCAGTTCATCAAAAAGGTGATTTTCTAGTTTGGCTTTCCTCACAGCATTATAACTGATAATGGCACTAATCTGTCCAAGGGTGCTATGAAAGAATTTTGTCAACGAGAGCATATTCGTCTGGATGTATCATCAGTAGCTCACCCCCAGTCCAATGGCCAAGCTGAAAGAGCCAATCAAGAAATTTTGAGAGGCATCAAGCCCCGGATTATGGTCCCTTTGCAGAGGACGCCGGGTTGTTGGGTGGAGGAATTTCCCTCAGTGTTATGGAATATCAATACTACCCCCAACAGATCTATGGGTTGCACGCCTTTCTTCATGGTTTACGCAGCAGAGGCGGTTCTCCCTAATGACATTCGTCACGACTCGCCCCATGTGGCGGCTTATGTTGAAGCTGATAATGAAAAAGCACGTCAAGATGCTCTTGACCTTTTGAGTGAGGAGCGTGACCATGCGGCAGCTCGTTCATCGATTTATTAGTAAGATCTGCGTTGATATCATAGCCGTCGGGTTAAAGCAATAATGCTACACTTACGGATGACTTACGGAAGCTTTACGGAATGACTAGGATAGAATCCGACGTGGTCGCGAGCAAGTGCCAAACAGCCAGACCGTCTGCCTTCTAGCTTCTACCTCGAACAAAAAAGAACAGCCAGCCGCCTCCTTGTTTTCCAGACAGGCCGCTTGGATTCCCTCGTTCCACATTGAACAACTAGCCGCTGGGATTCTAGATCCGAGGGCGTTGTTGTCGCAGCAGGTCGCTGCATAAACTGTTGTCCGTCGCAGATTTGGCACTGCGGACGACGCTGGGGGTGGACTAAGGTGTGTGTTTGGCCGAGCTTGAGGACTGTAGGAGTTGAGGTTCTTGCCCCAATATTGTTCAATCTCTGCATCTTCCATCTAACTTTTCTTCATCAGATTACGATTGATTTTTTTGCCCCAATAATTTGTTATGTTCAATATCTGCACCTTTCTTGTGTCTGAATCTACAGAAGTGTAGCACATTATTTATGATTGATTGTTTGTTCCTACGCATGCTTCTGAATGTATACATCTTGTATAGATCATGTTCCACATGCCAAATGTTAGCACAATATGTTACCATCCCCTATAAATTTATTTTATATTCCCTTTGAACAATAATAATGTTTACAATTTTCTTGATTTATAGAAATGTGTGATGGAATTGGTGGTGTTCCAGAATCAAGTGACATGCCTAGTTCAAGCGATGATGACAACATTAAGCATCGGAATGAGCAACACGGAACTTGAACATGACCATGGTGAATCTCAACCAGATGCCTTACTTGGAGACCCTAAATTGGGGATGACCTTTGATACTGAGAATGAGGTGCGAGAGTAATACAACAACTACGCTAAAGCAAAGGGCTTTGATGTGACAAGAAGAAGCTCAAGCAATGCTGATAATGGACAGCTGAAGCATCTTACACTTTCGTGCTCTCGGTATGGTAAGACTCAATCCAACTCAAGTACTATGTTGAAACCAAATCCAACAACCGGGTTAGGATGTAAAGCTAAAATCAATATTAGCCATGGTCCTGATGGGAAGTTTCATCTTTCAACCGTCATTTTAGATCATAATCACAGATTAAGTTCAGACAAGTCTCGGTTATTCAGATGCAACCAAAAATTGGACTTCCATGTGAAGCGAAGGTTTGAGCTGAATGACCGGGCTGGAATTCGAGTAAACGAGAATTTCAATTCTTTTGTTGTGGAAGCAAATGGTCATGAGAACCTAACTTTTGGTGAGAAGGATGCTCGCAATTTTCTAGAGAAAACAAGAAGGTTGAAACTTGGCAGAGGTGATGGACCTTGATGATGAATCTCGACTAAGGAATGTTTCTTGGGCTGATGCAGGAAGTAGAGCAGTGTATGACTCTTTTCATGACGCCATTATTTTTGACACAACATATTTGACGAATAAATATGATATGCCTTTTGCTTGTTTAGTCGGAGTGAATCATCATGGACAATCAGTTTAGCTTGGATGTGCGCTATTATCATATGAAGATACTGAAACATTTGTTTGATTATTTCAAGCATGGCTCACATGTATGCATGACAAATCTCCATCCAAAAACTATTGTAATCGATCAAGCAAAAGCAATTCAAAATGGTGTGGAAAGAGTTTTTCCAGAATCTCGATATAGATGGTGTTTGAGGCATATAATGAAGAAGATACCCGAGAAGTTTGGTGGATATGATGAATATGATCACATTAAGGTTGCTATTGGCAAGGCAGTTTATGATTCATTAACAGTTACAGAGTTTGAAGTTGCTTGGATGCTTATGCTTGAGAAGTATGATCTTGGTGATAATGAATGTCTTAAAGGTCTTTACTGCAATCAGCACCGATGGGTTCATGTCGCCACTTTGAATTCAGAGGGATTCTCTGTAGGCATGTGTTGCGTGTTTTCTTACTAATTTTGTATTTATTTCAGGCTCGCTCCATGAATTTGAAAAAGAAAATGTCCAATAAAAAAGGAAATCATCACATGATGATATTCTACAACAAGACGTTGTGGAACAAGATGGCCAAGCTTGTAGTAGCATGGCTGAGGTATGCTTATTTCTCACCTTTTTATTTCTAGTAAACTCTTAAACATCCATGTAATTTTATCACTTTCTTTGGAGCAGAAATCATTTGACTTGGGCATTACCAATGGCGACATAAATCCACCACAAGGATCGGCTACAGTATCACTTGGAGGTTCATCGACAATGGTTATGCCCCAAATTCTTGGAAAATATACGAGTATGCTATTTGAAGTTCAGCAGGGATCGACTGTAGAGCCTAGTTCTACAGTATTACATTTCGATGAAAGTTAAGGGCTCGACAATATGATGGACCAGGGTTTGGACATGATTTACATAGTTTGAATATGTTGGATGCAATATTTTGTATGACCTTGTTAACTTTAATGTAATACCTGATACCTGGTAGGTACCAGTGCACTAGAAAAGTAGACAGATTTATGTTTTGTCATCTTGTTTCTGCCCAAGGTACTTGAATTTGTCTCTGTTATATGGTTCAAGTATTAGTTGCTTCCAGTTTCAGTTCCAGTTCAAATGTTAGGTGGTTCTTTTATGTCGATCCTAGCAGAAACATCAGCAGCAAATACTCTTTATTTGTCATTCTCAAGAAACAATGACAGAATGTAAGAGGCAAGAATATGATGAAACCCACTTTTTTATTGATCTGAGGCAAGTACATGAGTGCACGAACGTGCTAGTCAGTCGTGGCTAACTAAATCCCTGAATAAGGAGATATGTTTACAATGACGATGCCCTGATTTTGCGCCCTCCTCTTATTAATAAACTGAACTGCCTTGATTTTGCGCCCTTTCTGTATCAGCTGCTGGTGATGCTTACAGCTTTGGGATAACTCTGCTGGATCCTGAAGATGTTCACAGGGAGGGCACTAGCTGATGGTATGTTCAGAGAAGGATTGAGTCTGCACTTGTTTGCAGAGATGGCATGTCCTGACAAGATATACACATGCAGCCATATGATAATGACGATGATGCAAGATTGAATATTGTATTGGCTTGCTTAGCTTCTGTTATCAGAATCGGCATCTTGTCTAGTACTGTTTCATCACACATCTAACACAGCTCTGAATCTGTCAAGGAAAAAGTGACATCATCAGACAACCAAGGGACATGGGCAATTACAAACAACATGCAGGATTTTTGTGATTTTAATTGCTCGGCATTGCAACAATGGAGGACCTCACTGTGCCACAATCCGACCAAGAGCTCGCGCCACCGCAGCCGACGACCAAGAGCTTGCGCCACCGCAGCCGACCACCAAGAGCTCGCGCCGCTGTCGCTGGAGACCAAGATCTCGTGCCGCAGCCGCCAGAGAGAAAGAACTCGTGAGCGCCGCCCGCGTATGACTTAGCGATTTCCGCGCCGCCGCTGACTGCAAAGAGCTCACCAATCGGTTTCCCTCGGGCAGGAGCTCGCCGTGGCCGTCACAGGGGAGCTAGACCCGCCGCGCGAGGGAACTGGCAGGTCGGGCCGCCTCGAAGGACCCTCGCCATGTAACACCGCCGCTGATCTGGGGGAACATCCTCTCCGCTGTCAGCCATCACCCATCGCCGTCGCATCACCCGGTAGAGAAAGGGGATGAGCAGGGATTATGACTTTTCTGCACTGAGTAATTTTTTTGCTGTTTTCTTCTAGACAAGGGTGGGCCGTGGGGATGACATGGACGCTTCCACATCAACAAGCATCCGTAAGTGTAGCATTATTGGTGTCAAAGTGTGAGTGCTACTGCTGGTAGTTGCCGGCCAGCAGGTCAAGGATGACCGGAACATGGCAGCGGATGTCAATGGTTTGAAGACCAAGGCGGGGAGGGAATAAGCCGGCGGCGCAACGAGCAGAGCGTCTTGGTGGCCGCCATTCTGAAGAGCGGCCGTAGGCAGATTGGCGTTGGGGAGATGGGCCATGCCGTTGGTGGCAGGTCAGGGTGGACACGGTCCGGTCGTTGACTGAGCTGCAGTTTGGACCGGTCGCCGGCGGTCTAGACCGGACCGGACCGAGCAGTGCTGCAGTCCTCTTTTCAGGGACCGGACCGGCGGGTGTAAAGCTCGGTGTGTACCGACGGGCTCGGCGGTCCCTGCGGTGGCCAGTCACTGCCATGTGGGGTCAGCATTTCGGAAAGGTGGAGGGAGAAGTAGCATGGTGGCCGGGGCCGTAGAAGATGCACCTGATGCTTGCGGTCGACAGGCGACGCTGCGGAGGAGATGCCCCTCATGCTTGTGGTGGTCGGACGACGCTCGTAGGCGGCAAGGAGGTGGTTGACTAAGTCAAGAAGTTGCCAATGGCGGCCGGTCTGCAGGCGGCGCTCTTGAAGCCTCGTGATCTCATGGGACGCGGAGGTCCCTCCATGGCTCTTCCTTCCCCGTGTCGACGGCATGTTGGCAACGAGATGCAAGCTCCCCGCATCGATGGCGAGCACAACGAGGAGGTCGACAGAGGCCGCGCTCCCTGCTACACTATTTAGCGAGCCTGGACTGGACCGAAACGGGCCCATATTTACAGACCGGACCGTCCATTATATTTAGCGAGGCTGGACCGAGCGGGCCAAGAGCGAACGGGCCACGAGCGGGCTGAAAAGCCCGCTCGCTATGTCCAGCCTGAATGGCAGGAGTGCCATCCATGCATGGCAGCGGAAGCAAGATCAACGCAGAGGCAAAAGGGATTTGACGAGGCTAAGAACTCTCGTGCACTCTCTGACTAAAGTAGCAGCTGTTTCTCCTTTCGACAAGGGTAAATATGCCATTTCCATGCCTACAGTGAGTAGAGTCACATCGCTGGAAAGGAAACAAAAAAGAGCACACTCACATCGCATCTCGCTGTCTCAGGTTTCAGACTCTCAGCCGCCGCCGCTCCACCCAACGGCGCCGGCCGGTGGCCAGCCGCCGCTGCTCCTCCAGCTCCACCGCGTCCGTCCTGAACTCCGCTGCGTCCCTCACGCACTCCGCCGCGCCTCCCCCTACCCCCGCCCTTCTGCCCTGCCCCGCCCTCCTTTGCCCTAACCCTAATTCGTAGCGGCGACCAACGGCGGCGCTCCGGCCAGGCCTCTGGAAGAACAAACGGTGAGTGCCTCTGGTTTCTTTTACTCCTATCTTGACTCCTGCTTTTCCAATTTTGATTTGGTTTTAGGATTCTTGATAATTCTCTTGCTGTCTTCGCTACAGGCTGAAGTATGAGGAGCCGCCGCCGCCGTTGCTCGCCGGCGACGGCGTCCCCAGTGGAAGATGAGAACCTTCTCCCGGAGATCCTCCTGCGCCTCCCTCCGGACCCATCGTCACTCCCCCGCGCCTCCCTCGTCTGTAAGCGCTGGCGCAGCATCCTGTCCGATCCGGACTTCCTCAAGCGCTTCCGCAGGCACCACCAAAAACCTCCACTGCTCGGCTTCTTCAGAGGTAATTCAATGAGCACAGAGCACCACTTCACTCCTGTGCTCGACTCGCGGGACCGCATCGCTGCAGCCCGCTTCTCTGTGCCCAACAACAGCAACAAACACTGGAACTTCGTAGGCTGCCGCCACGGCCTCGCCATCCTAGTCAACATGTGGCTTCGTCAGGTGATGGTGTGGGATCCCCTCACCGGACAAGAGCACCGTGTGGCTTGTCCACCTGGGCTGGTGTTCGACCCGGAGGTCCACCTGGTGTACTGGGAGGCCGCGGTGATGTGCGCTGATGCCCAAGACGGGCACGTGCATGGCGATTGCTTCTCGAGACCGCTCGAATTGGTCTTGATCTGGGTCATTGGATACAGAAAAGCATTCGTTTGCCTCTATGAATCGGCATCTGGTTTATGGGGAGACATTGTCTCCATGGAGTCAACAGACACGATGTTTGGCATAAGGCCTGGCATCCTTGTTGGGAGTGCACTTTGCTGGGTGCTTTGTGGTGGTAACGTCCTTGTGTTTGATGTTGAAAGTCAGCACCTTGATTTGATCAAGAGGCCGGTAGACTGCCCTATGAACACCACCTCCTATGGATTTGTTCAGGTCTTAAGGATGGATGATAACAGACTTGGCCTCGCATATTTGTCAAAACTGACCATCCTGTTATGGGAGAGGAAATCAAACTGTGATGGCGTTGTCACATGGGTGTTTCTGCAGAAAAGTATTCAATTGCAGGAGCTCTTTCCGCATAGAATGTTTAGTCGTTGCAAAAAGATGATAATAACGGGGTACGATGAGGACACAAATGTGATTGTTCTGTCTACGATCCGCGGCGTCTTCACGCTCCAACTTGACTCGATGCAGATCAAACATATTTGCAAACGAGGTGGCTTATGTTTGGACACTTTCTATCCATACACAAATTTCTATACTACAGGTAATGCCTCCTCTGTATTCACATTGCACGAGCAAACAAGAGTATTTTTTTTTCTTGGATTGCTTTTGGCACATGATTGCGGTAATAAATTGTAGTTGCGATTAAAAATTGACTGGATATATAAAAATGTGTTCAGTTGTTTGTTTCCTTGTTGGTCTGGTCATGAGTTATGGTGATGTGATTTCTTATTATTACCATGCCAGATTAAAGCTAGAACGAGAATATAACTATTTCATTGATTTGTGGCCATTTCTGATTGGTAACCACAGTCGTGTGCTGGCAATTTGTGATGTCGTGAAGCCGTCTGCTACATGAAATAGTTAACCGGCTGGCACACTTGGAAGCTTAAATCTAGTTATATTTTCCCATACAATAAATTTATGGGAAATATAATGTCTATTTTCACTGACCTTGATACTAAATATCAATTTATAACATGTACATTATGTGTTGTAAAAAAAAGAACACTAGTTAATTAAATTCGAATGGTACTATGTAATCACTGTGGTTTTCCAATATGTGCTTTCTTCTAGACCATTGGCCATAATTTTAGAAATTTCCCATCATATCATTGATGGTGATGTAATTTCTTATTATTACTTTTCTACCTTAAAGCTAGAAGAAGAATATAACTAATGGTTTGATGTCTGTCCATTGCTAATTGCTAACTGCAATCATGTACTTATAATGATTAGCTTCGTTTAGGGGGATTCATTTACTGTCATCATAACAGAAGCTAATCCCCCTCCTCCAGTTACCTAAAGTTATAATGGTTTGCACATATGCCTTCTCATTGATTCAACTTATCTTTGATATTTCTTTCCTTTTGTGCTTCTTTTGCTTGTACGCAGGGGAGTTGGCTGGAGACTGCGCGAATCTGAAATGTGAACACATGAGATGTACTAATATTCTATCTTTGTTGAAAAAGTGAGGTAATTTATCTTCTAGCTATGAGTATATCTTTTGTCTTGAAGGCAGTATATCATTTCATGTTGATTACTCAGCTTAGATGGTGCATGATTTATGATTTTAGATTCCTAATGCATAAATTCAATTAATTTTGAAACCGTGTAGTTCTTATATTTCTGTAAGGTATGTTGTTCATTTGGAACAATCTAGGAAGTCCAGTCTTCGCCTCTAATGGATGCAAGCTTTCAGTCACTGATCTTTTACTAGTTTTAATTTGATTGTACATACTTATCCGGAGAAATAAAAACTAGAGAACATGATAACCATAGAGGTTGCAGGTGTGCCATCACAAACTGATTGATCTTCTATTGGTTTTCTCCTTTGTATTGCTATTTTTTATTAAAAAAATGCTGTGATGATTCAGCTTTGGAGTTTTTTGTATAGTTTGTACAGTGTTGTATGGTTAAACTTTATTGTTGGCTCAAAAAAAATCGCTTTTCTTTGAGAGTAGTATGAAATGGGTACACTGAGATGGCTTTGATTGTTCTGCAAGTATGTTGAGTAATACTTGGGTTACTTTAACAAAGAAAAAGGGCTAGATGGTTCTTCAATTCTGTATGCTGTGAATGTGTTCTGGTTGACGCTAAGATTGCTATTATGTACAGTAGCATGTCACGTGGAACTTCTCGGATTTAATCATGTGAATTTTTTATTATGATCTAAGATCAGTCGACTTTAGTCAAGTTGCATGCCTGGTAGACTAGTGGAGTCGATTTGGTTAATCGCTTGTATTAACTAGGTGGGTGGACAAGAAGCAGTAGGCTATGTCACTTTAGACATTGTGTTTGTGAAGTCCCTCACTACATTTGATCCATCTTGTGAGTCTTGCTAGTGATCTAACAGTGATATGCTGATGACATGACCTCATCACCACATGCAACACAGACAGGCAGTGCTCCTAAATTATAACATATAATATATTTAGAATTATAGATGCTGCCTAGTTAGAGGACATCACGTAGGAAGGTTCTTAGATGCACAGCATCAAGTGTGTCTTTTGTAACTCCGTGAGTTAAAAGAGAAAAAAAATAAAGAGAAGAAGAGGGGCACGAAACAGGCCCTTGGCTATAAAAGTTTTCTATGCGTGTGGTCGTTATTATTTGATGTGATCAAAATTTAGGAGAGCCAATTAGACTAGTCGTTGTTGAGTTGTTGAGTAGACAAGTTGGGATTAGGGAGAGGTTGTTAGGATGTCTTATACATGTTGGTGTCGTTTGGAGAGTCCTAAGTTTAGGTCACGTTGGACATAGGGTGACAAGTATTAGTAGTGTTTACATTGGAGTCTATGTAATCATGCTATTATTTACAATAAAGGAGAAAATCATATGGGAAGCTATGACAGTGTGGGGAAAATATCCTGTGTTCTTGTGTGTATCTGTACGGATCAATCAAGTGGCCGTGAGATTAGATTGCATCCTAAGCTAGCCTACATCAAAAGCATCCACCAGCCTGCTTGCCTGATTACCTAGTTCTGTACGTGTACATCTTGTTCTGGTTCCGACTAGTTGCACCGGCTTACGACGGTGATCTGATCGGCGGCAAGAGGCGCGAGTTTCAGCAAAGGTAACACTCGTACCGGTCATACCTACTGGTTTGTAGACAACTATTGTGGTGGATAAAGCTTCTGAATCCAGTGTCTGCATCCCTAGTTGGAGACTCATCCTTGGATGTATTGAGACCTGAACCTGTTGTCCTCATCATCCTATTTTTTGTTGCGGCTGCCTACCTCAGCCCTAGTTACCTAGTTTAAAGAAACTAAGAAAGGTTTGTCAGGAACACTCTTACTTTTATTATTCAGTTGCTACATGATCCTTTAGCAGCTCTGCAAGTTTATCGGAGGAGGGGGGGGGGGGGGGGGGGGTTCCGGGAAGTTTATCTGTTAAATTCATTCGATGTTTGCATGATGTTTTCAGTAACTTGAAAAATATCCCTTTGCTTGGTATATATGCATCTATAAATTTGTAATACATCATTTCTCGTGCTCATTATTTCAAAATGTGTTCCAGGAATACAAGACCAACATTCAGAGAGGATATATTTGCCTTCGTGGGTAAAAACTATGGTCCTTAAAAGCACAATGAAGCAACAAGCAGACATGTCAAAATAGAGTGTCATGATGTTTATTTTTTCTGAATTTTCCCATGTTACATTCATGTGATGTACCATTGAACCTCAAAGAGTATTTGACCCGAAAAAACATCTTGATGTATGTATTGTCAAATGGCAGTCCAATTCTGGAACTTGCCATTGATTTTTTTTCTTGTTCCGAGTAACATATGTTTTTGGTTTTGAATATACAATTTCTGACAGTCCATAAAGTTACTAAGTTCTTGAGGGAAAACTGGGGAGTGAAAAACTATAATTTTTTTCACCTGTCTATAAATGTCCTGTGGTTATGCAGTGATAATGCAAAAGGTAATGGAATGGGTTCACAATGGGATGAAGGCGTAATAAGATATTTCCCCTTTTTGTATGGTATTGCCATTGTAAAGGCATGGATTCCATTGCGGTGTTTGGATTGATGGGTGGCTCTGTCTCTGTCTAGTTACTCTCGCTCGAAGGTAGACGATGGACAGGAAACTCGAGTTTGTTTTGTGTGCAACGAATGCACCGGCGCTCCAACGCCTTGTATTTGTTGCAACTGAACTCACCACCAACTAACAAACTGGGATTACAGCCGGCTTTGTAGCCATCGGCAACGCAGCCCCCCACGCAACACGATCACCACGCGCATGTACGCCCTGGCTACCCGGTCTCCCACCAACATGAGCAACCTACTCATCCGCGAGACCTGGGCATCTATCGCTGCACGATCGCAGACCCAGCCACAGACCGGCTCAGCTCAGACTAAACACACACGCACACGCCTACAACCTTGCCGGACCAGACCTGGCGCGCCCTACGTCGATCACCTCGGCAGAGCATGGCTTATTTTG
Source organism: Triticum urartu (assembly GCF_056163025.1). Lineage (NCBI taxonomy): Eukaryota > Viridiplantae > Streptophyta > Magnoliopsida > Poales > Poaceae > Triticum > Triticum urartu. The sequence continues at coordinate 7,419,321 of NC_141878.1, read as the reverse complement.
CCCCAACATGGATGTTTGATGTATTTTGAATGCTATGCAGCGGTGATGCTTTGGGCAATTCTCCTTGTGATGGCTGCGAGGAAAATCACTGGTGACGGATGCTGCTCCTTGAGGTGGTGGAAGATCTGAAACGTGCTTCTCACCTTGCCCGCCGATCCATCCATGTAAGGTGCTTTGCTGCTCAAAATAAATCTGGTCAGGGAGTAGAGAAATGGGTCGCTGGTGTCGTCACTGCTGCTACATGCAGAGGTCTCGTCAGAGTAAATCAGGGCAGATAGTTGAGTTGAAGGTGGGCGGGAACGGATGGAAAAGAAGGTTGGCTGTGGCAAGAGATAGGGATGAGCGATCATAGCTTCGGTTATCGGACAGGGGTGGGCGTAATAGGAAGTGAATAGGGGTGTGATTTGATTATGCGCTATCCGTTTACAGCCCTACTGAACCAAACGTGTGCAACATTTTAAGGTGCCTCCGCAATGTGATGATGGCTAAAAAAACGTGAACCAAACACCTCCATTGTGTAATATGTGCCTTCTTGATGCTTGTACATTTTTTTGAGGATTAATTCCGCCGCTTTATTTAACCAGCGAATATCTAAACAACGTCCGGGATCTCATCGGCGACCACAACTAAGATTAAGTCTGGTGGCACCATCAACCAAATCTTACATAGATCTACCCCTACCCCTAGCTTAGCTAAATTATTCGTGGCATAATTTGGAAACCTCCTTACCCATGTCACCTTGCTCTCCTGAAATGTTCTCAATATTGACTTGATTTCTTCAATCCAAGGTCCAGTCACTGAGAGATTCTTTCTTCCATCATTTAACATGCTCCACACAATCTTGTTGTCGGTCTCCAGGTGAAGCTTCTGCACATGTATTTTAGGGAACTGGCCCCTCTAACTTCGCTCCTATGAAGTTAGGGAAACAGTACCCTAACTTAGTCTGTGAACCATCAGATGGGAAATAGATGACCAAGATTCTGCACTGTTCACATGGGGTTGTAGCATACTGTTTGGACGAGCACTGTAGCTAAAATCACTGTTTGTTACCTGTAGCAATTGACACTGTTTAAGAACTGTAGCCATTTATTCTAGATCCAACGGATGAAATGTGGCTAAGTTAGGCTCCTAACTTCACAGTAGCTAAGTTAGAGGAGCCGGTTCCGTATTTTAAATGTTGTAGTGTAGCCAGCTGCTGCGCGGATGTCACCAGCATACCCCCAAAGGATCATCCCTCCACCACCCTTATCTCCATGTTCCGCAATGCCGGCATCTAAATTGGCCTTGACCCATCCTTCATCTGGTGGAGACCACCGGTGTAGCTCTGTAACAGGTTTGGCCGTGTCTTTCTTCACATGCAGAGACATCCATTCAGCCATGTACAATGCCACAGACCTGGATATTTCCTGTGGCGAGGCAATATTCTTTCCTTCCTTTGTTTCATTCCTTGCACGCCAAAGCCCCTACACCGCCTCTGCAAACCATCCTAGCATCCAGCTCGACAATGCACTCGTGGAGTCAGCCGTAGTCAGTGGGATCGCCACCGAAACTCCGTTTTACGAGAGCATAATTTCCCAAAACATAGCCGAATGTGGCCATGACCAGAATCAATGATATAGCGTCTCCTCCCTTCTGCATGCCACACAAAAAACACCTTCCTTTGTATGCCAACGGTAGAGCTTAGAACCAACAGCGCAAGTCCATTCCTCAGGAGCCTCCACATCTGTACCTTCGCTTTATTTGGTGCACATGTATCCCAAAGAGCCAGCCACTCCTTGTGTTTATGTAGAAAAGAAGTAGATCCCGGCCGTCCAGACTTCACTACATTCAACGTCATTTTTAGGTGATATGCTGACTTGACCGAGAATTCACCATTCTTTGTATAATTCCATGCGAGGTAGTCATATGTCCCAGGCCCTCCTGGCGCTATTTTTTTATATCCGCTGCATCGTCATGTGAGAACATAGAGTCCACACGGACTGGATCCCATGCCCCTATGAACATAATCCTGTCCGAGTTGTTTCATGCTCCCCCTTTGTGGGATCCTGTTATCATGATGGATCAGAATATTTGATCGGTCCCCAATCCACCAAATAGCCCCTTTTCAAGACATCACGCCCATGCAATATACTATGAAATGTGTATGCGGCCCCTGCCAGGCATGTTGCATTCATAATGGTTCCCTCCTTGAAGAAGCACGCCTTAACCACTCCAGCAAAAAGAGAGGATGGTACCTGTAACATCCTCCACGCCTGCATAGAAAGCCAAACCTCCATCACGTTTGCCGGTACACATTTTATCTCATGCAATTCAGTGCACCTTCCTCTCACCATTTCTGCTCCCCACAAGAATTTCGATGAGATTGATGTCAAGTTCTGGCACATCTTCTTTGTGAGCTGAAAAGAAGTTATGGCATAGGTTTGTGTGGCTTGAAGCATAGATTTCAAAGTACCTCCTTGGCGGCCTTTGTGAAGCTCTGTCCTTTCTATCCTGAGCATTTGCCGTTCGAACCGTAACATGCTTAAATGTACCATCCTTAGATCATGGTACCTTTCACTAAGGGTCTTTGATTCAATACAATTAGCCTGCTTAAGATTCCCATTGTCCTCCTCAAGACACCCTTTGACCGGATGTCACCTCATATTTCCTAAGGATTTCCTTGAGAGACTCTAGATTATCATGAGAACCTTCCAAGAAAATAATACTGTTGTCTGCAAATAACATGTGAGTCACATGGGGGCTAGTGCTCTAAAAAGGTACTCCTCTGATTGTTTTTTATCACCTTGCCAGTTTCTTAAAAGAGATGAGAAGCCTTCCACACATAATAGGAATAAATATGGGGATAGTGGATCGCCCTGCTGTAGTCCTGTAGATAGTAAAAATCCTCTCGAAAAACCTCATTCGGCTTAACAGAGAATTTCCAGACGTAACACATCTCATAATCATAGAAATCCATCCATGGGAAAATCCAAACCTTGCAAGAATCTGCTCAAAAAACGCCCCATATACCCGTGCCGAATGGAGGCACACCCCGAGCACGAGGAGACTCGTGTGCTGGTGGTTCTGAACCAAAAAAAAAAAAAACGCCCCATGTACCCTGTCATATGCCTTCATCATATCCTCACTGCACTCAACGGTTTCTTCCTGCTTCTCGTCCTGATCGCTTGCACACACTCATATATGCCACCAGACCATTGTTTGTGGTCAACCTCCCTAAAACAAAAGTGCTTTGTTCTATGTTAAGATCGGCAAAAATACCTGTAGCCTCTTTTTCACCAATTTTATATAACACATAACACATAACATAGGTTGATCGGCCGAAACTAAGAAAGTAACTCCGGTGAGTTGACTTTCAAAATCATCAATATAATTGTGGCGTTAAAAGAATCCAGAGCTGCTGCCCCCTCGTGGAAATCACGAACCCCATGGCAGACGTCCTTGAGAACCAACAACCAGTGTGGTTGATAAAACATGGTCGACAACCCATCTGGCCCCAGCACCTTCATTGGGCCCATCTGAAAAAGTGCGGCCTCAATTTCCTCATCAGTAATAGCAGCCACTAACTTCCTGTTGATGTCATCAGTTACCATGCTGCCAATATTCTCAAGTAAAAAATGTATCTCAACAAAACCTTCGAAAAGAAAAAAAAGTAGAACTTTGCAGGCATGTACATGATCTCATCATCCGTCATATACCTGGTTCCATATTCTCTCAGAAGTGCTTTCACAGTGTTCTTTCTTCTTCGCCGTGCCGAACAAGTAGCACTACAAGGATACCCTTCATAAAGCAACACACATTCTACAACGTTTTAACTGTATGTTGCAAAATTCACGATAGATACGCATACAAGCATTGCACCTTATGCGTTGTACAGTTGTACCTCGTGACCTCTGTTGTAGTACAAGTAAAGCCCAGCGCACTACCCAGCCTCTTTCTTGTAATAGCCCAGCCCAAATTGGCTTTCACAAATAATCTAGGTCGTTCTCTCCCCACCCTCCCCTATTCCTTAGGCTCCCACGCCGGCCGCCGCCCCTCGCGGCTGCGACCAACCCGCATCCTGGCGCGCCTCCCCTCTTCACTCCCCCGCGGTCCTCCATCCCGGCGGCCGCCTCTCAGGAGTTCAAGGTATCACTCCCGTGTGACCTTGCAGCCCGGTGCGCCGCCTCTCGTCACCACTCCCCTGCATGTGGTCCTCTCATCCGTCCCGACGCGCCGCCAGCACGTCTCCCCTGCGACTCTGCATCCCGGCGCACCGCCCCTCGTCACCCCTTCCTTGTGACCATTGGCGAATCCAAGGTACGGCCATGAATCTGCTCAAGCCTGCCCGCCAAGTTTGAGAAATTGATTTTTTTATCACAAGCCCATGAACGGCAGGAACAAATGTTTGATCCCTAGGTACACAGTGAAGGTGGCGGCCAAAGATTTTGATTTGTTTATCCGGTGTTCCTGCATGATGGTCTTGACTCTTGAGAGCTGAGAAGATCTGTTTGGTTTAAGAAAATTCTGTAGCTGTTTCTTCACCCGAGTTCATGGTCAAGGTCTCATGGAGCTAAGATTCTATATGTTTGTTTGGTAGGCGAGCCAATAAGTTACTTAACCTTATGATTTGTACCTTTTGTTCTTCATCCATTAGGTATAGGACTTAAAACCAGAGACTCATACGTGATTGTCGTAGTATTCAGTGTCCACATATTGCTTAGTTGTAATAAAGTGGACATGTTATGTTAGAGATCAAAGGTTGTCATTGTCGGAGAATATGTCGTGGCCACTGAAATTTCAAATAGACAATGCACCAATACAACACATTGCCATGGATGGTCACCTGAATCAGCATACCTTATAATCTTTTTTTTCTCGGCACCAAGTGTGTTGTTCAGTGTCCTGTTCCCCTGGCCAGATTTAATATTGAGAATGTTATTTCCTGTGCAGTCCAATGGAATAATGTTGGAAGCCCATGGTGTCCATTGAATTTTGTTCACCTGCTACTAGCTGGATTCCAAGCATTGTAGGTACTACGGCGAGAAGTTCATCATACATTGGTAAATATCATTGAATTGCACAAGCAGTGCACATTCCGGCCTACTGTGCTTATAAAAATTAATGGTTCAGACCATCTTCTTAATGTTGTATCCATTTTGGAAGAAGCTTTGGTAGTTACGATACTGATATACTTGTGATAGATTATTCATGTATGCTGCTACTTTAGTTTTCAATGCAATAAAAGGACCAACATTTATATTCCTCTGAATAAAGTAAATATCTGTACATGGTTTATTGGTTCAATTTTCATATCATAAAAAACTTTTGTTGAAGGAAATTCTGAGTCTTGTTTTGCCCTGATTGATAACACTTCTCAGCATGCATGCTTTCTAGGAAGATTGATTATTACAGGAGACAACACACATTCTAATTTGAATACTGTTTGCAGTTTTTACCCTCGTAAAGCTGATGAATGTGAATGAAGATTATGGAGAACATTCTTCAGCAGCAAGGTCTGCACTCTGCACTGATACGTCATGCAGCAACATACTGTTTGTGGTGTTTTCTTGATGATATTGCAACGATATTACTTCATTTTACTAAATAATAAGCTAGCAAACTTATGTCTTCTCTTTACTTATACTGTTCTCAGGCTGACAAATTTCATAATGCAGGCAGGGGTTTGGAAGTGCATGCCGCAGTATATATGGTGGATTTGTGAAATGGTGTATGGGAAAAGTAAGTTTCCATATGCTGCCGAGGAATAAATCGTACATAACTTATTGATTTACACGTAATAGGAAGTGTTGGTCTAACTCTCCTCTCACTTGATTATATATTATTAGAAAGTTTCCTTGTAGCTGCAAAACAGAGTTGACTGAAAGGCGGCATGCCTCCCCTATCATTCCATGGTACCATAAATTTTCAGGTATATTGACGCTGACATGTGATTGAGCAATGGGCTATATTACAAATCTGCAACTTCAGACCACAACTTTTGCTTCTCTAACATGTGTTTGTTGATTGCGTTTTCTTGAAATAAAATTATGCATTCAATGCCATTGTCCAGTATATATATTATGTGGCACAAAAATATGTAAGTATCCCTCTGTTTAAATGTAGTTTGATAAGTTTATATAGCTATAACTGACTGAGCTGTGCGAAGGCAGTGCCTTCTCATATGTATTTCAGATCAATATTTTGCAGCTCGCGTTAATTTTTTCTTGTCCCATGACTTTTAAATCTTCCTTACCACCTCTCATTAATCATTTTTTAAGTGCTGCACAGTCTGATCAACAAAAGGGAAGTTCGGCAATGAAAAAATAAGCTACACACATGCTAGATGAGTTTGAACCTTTGTGGTTCTTCTAAAGGTATGCAAGCCACTTGACAACAGGGACTTGAAAGATACTATTAGACATGAAAAACAGAAGATACATGTGTGTGCTGAAAACTGATGTATCTAATGTATTAAAAATCACTTCACTTATTTATTTATTTATTTATAGCAATTTCAATGTTTCCTAGAGGGAAAAAATATGCATAGTAGAATGACCTTACTAGCCTTTTTTCCAATGTTTGAAGAACAGCGATAGGAACTTAAATCACAAATCAAATATTTACAAGCTAAGATTTTGTAATCACAAATCAAATATTTACAAGCTAAGATTTTGTAAATCTTTCATTGTTACAATTGCAGTAATATTTGTATGTGACTAATATCCTTCCGCTATCACTACTTGCATCATGTCAACGCCATATGTGTTAATGTTTCATTTTTTTTATGTCTGTAGATTCAAAAGAAAACTTGATTATAAGGGTGCATGGAAAGTCTAGTGCAATGACTATGATGATGTTACTATTCATGATGAAGATGATGATGGATGCTTTCAATATTAGTTAAGCTATTGGATGATGTTAAGTTTTAGTTAAGTTACAGGGATGTTGATGGATGCTTTCAGTTTAAGTTCTGTTGTCAAGAAAATATTTTGATTATGCATCACATTTGGATGATGTTCCTCCTGTACTATCCAGTATTGTAATCCAACAATTTTATTTAATATACAATTTCTTCCTCCGTGTGTATATTCTCTTGTCTTTTCTTCACTTAAAATACATAATTGTCACCATTACATGGAACATTAATTTAACCGCCGGTCATAAATAAATATGAAAAACAATATTATTCACATTATATATGTACCAATGCTTGAAGCGTTGCATGTTATTTGTTGCCAAGCAACGGGATTTTGATTCCTGTGCATTAAGCACCAACGTATATAAGCATTGCATAATTCTGTTTTATGTGTTTCATTCTTGCAACGGTTCAATATACCAACAGTGGTATAAGCGTTGCATTATGCTCTAGCAACACTGGATAAGGCAACGCATCCGAAACTGTTGGTAAAGGCGCTAACAACACATATATGAACTTGTAGATACGGATAGAAGCGTTGCTATAAGGGGGTTCATGTTGTAGTGTAGCCAGCTGCTGCGCAGATGTCACCAGCATGCCCCCAAAGGATCATCCCTCCACCACCCTTATCTCCATGTTTCGCAATGCCGGCATCTAAATTGGCCTTGACCCATCCTTCATCTGGTGGAGACCACCGGTGTAGCTCTGTAACAGGTTTGGCCGTGTCTTTCTTCACATGCAGAGACATCCATTCAGCCATGTACAGTGCCACACACCTGGATATTTCCTGTGGCGAGGCAATATTCTTTCCTTCCTTTGTTTCATTCCTTGCACGCCAAAGCCCCTACACCACCTCTGCAAACCATCCTAGCATCCAGCTCGACAATGCACTCGTCGAGTCCGCCGTAGTCAGTGGGATCGCCACCGAAACTCTATTTTACGAGAGCATAATTTCCCAAAACATAGCCGAATGTGGCCATGACCAGAATCAATGATATAGCGTCTCCTCCCTTCTGCATGCCACACAAAAAACTCCTTCCTTTGTATGCCAACGGTAGAGCTTAGAACCAACAGCGCAAGTCCATTCCTCAGGAGCCTCCACATCTGTACCTTCGCTTTATTTGGTGCACATGTATCCCAAAGAGCCAGCCACTCCTTGTGTTTATGTAGAAAAGAAGTAGATCCCAGCCGTCCAGACTTCACTACATTCAACGTCATTTTTAGGTGATATGCTGACTTGACCGAGAATTCACCATTCTTTGTATAATTTCATGCGAGGTAGTCATATGTCCCAGGCCCTCCTGGTGCTATTTTTTTATATCCGCTGCATCATCATGTGAGAACATAGAGTCCACACGGACTGGATCCCATGCCCCTATGAACATAATCCTGTCCGAGTTGTTTCATGCTCCCCCTTTGTGGGATCCTGTTACCATGATGGATCAGAATATTTGATCGGTCCCCAATCCACCAAATAGACCCTTTTCAAGACATCACGCCCATGCAATATACTATGAAATGTGTATGCGGCCCCTGCCAGGCATGTTGCATTCATAATGGTTCCCTCCTTGAAGAAGCACGCCTTAACCACTCCAGCAAAAAGAGAGGATGGTACCTGTAACATCCTCCACGCCTGCATAGAAAGCCAAACCTCCATCACGTTTGCCGGTACACATTTTATCTCATGCAATTCAGTGCACCTTCCTCTCACCATTTTCTGCTCCCCACAAGAATTTCGATGAGACTGATGTCAAGTTCTGGCACATCTTCTTTGTGAGCTGAAAAGAAGTTATGGCATAGGTTGGTGTGGCTTGAATCATAGATTTCACAAGTACCTCCTTGGCGGCCTTTGTGAAGCTTTGTCCTTTCTATCCTGAACATTTGCCCTTCGAACATTCCGTAACATGCTTAAATGCACCATCCTTAGATCATGGTACGTTTCAGTAAGGGTCTTTGATTCAATACAATTAGCCTGCTTAAGATTCCCATTGTCCTCCTCAAAACACCCTTTGACCGGATGTCACCTCATATTTCCTAAGGATTTCCTTGAGAGACTCTAGATTATCAGGAGAACCTTCCATGAAAATAATACTGTTGTCTGCAAATAACATGTGAGTCACATGGGGGCTAGTGCTCTAAAAAGATACTCCTCTGATTGTTTTTTATCACCTTGCCAGTTTCTTAAAAGAGATGAGAAGCCTTCCACACATAATAGGAATAAATATGGGGATAGTGGATCGCCCTGCCGTAGTCCTGTAGATAGTAAAAATCCTCTCGAAAAACCTCATTCGGCTTAAAAGAGAATTTCCAGACGTAACACATCTCATAATCGTACAAATCCATCCATGGGAAAATCCAAACCTTGCAAGAATCTTCTCAAAAAAACGCCCACTGTACCCTGTCATATGCCTTCATCACATCCTCACTGCACTCAACGGTTTCTTCCTGCTTCTCGTCCTGATCGCTTGCACACACTCATATATGCCACCAGAACATTGTTTGTGGTCAACCTCCCTAAAACAAAAGTGCTTTGTTCTTCAGATGTTAAGATCGGCAAAATTACATGTAGCCTCTTTTTCACCAATATTATATATCACATAACACAGGTTGATCAGCCGAAACTAAGAAAGTAACTCCGGTGAGTTGACTTTCAAAATCTTCACTATAACTGTGGCGTTAAAAGAATCCCGAGCTGCTGCCCCCCTCGTGGAAATCACTAACCCCATGGCAGACGTCCTTGACAACCAACAACCAGTGTGGTTGATAAAACATGGTCGACAACCCATCTGGCCCCAGCAACTTCATTGGGCCCATCTGAAAAAGTGCGGCCTCAATTTCCTCATCAGTAATAGCAGCCACTAACTTCCCGTTGATGTCATCAGTTACCATGCTGCCAATATTCTCAAGTAAAAAATGTGTCTCAACAAAACCTTCTAAAAGAAAAAAAGTAGAACTTTGCAGGCATGTACATGATCTCATCATCCGTCATATACCTGGTTCCCTATTCTCTCGGAAGTGCTTTCACAGTGTTCTTTCTTCTTCGCCGTGATGCATGATTCTGAAAGTACTTAGTGTTTTGATCACTTGCCATCAATAACACGTGATTGTTGCCCGTACAATATCTCCTCTCTCACATATACTTCTCTTAATTGCTCAATCCGCCAAATCTCCATTGAGTTTTTTTTCCTGAAAAGGAGGATATCCTCGGCCTCTGTATTAGGAAGATGTATGCAGCCATATATTATTAATAGTGTAAAATTCAGCAGCCAAACAACATCGACCTGAAAATAAAGTGAAAAAATTGAGGCCGCATGCCTTGCAACAGTAACTTCACCAGATAGCCACTAACCCTATGTTACAAGACACATCAGAAACGAAAAATACACAACTCCTAGGCTACGCCTTCAAGAAAAAATCAGCGTGTGTGCGCCGATGATGGCGAGTCCACCACATGGTTGAACTCCCGATTCTCATACTCAAAGCCAAGCTTCAATCCAGCACCTCTGGAAAGAAAAGACACAAACGTGCGTCGACATAGCCCGATCAGATATCTTGTGTTTCCGCCAAAGTGCATAAACTCGTCGTTGAAGACATTTGTACCTTCCACTCTTATCCTGCTACTGAACGCCACGATAGCCGGTTACCTCTAGAGAAGAAAATAGAAGACAAGGACGTCCCATACCACCTACCTCCCGCTACTGCCACACCACTTTCGATCAAGTAGCAACACGCTAAACATGACACCTCCGCCAGAGCCGCTGTAAAAGGCACTGTTTGGAAACGTAGTAGAAAACAAAAGCCTTCGCGCCTACACACCCAAGATCAATATGAAGATGCATAACTGGCTGGGATCACGATCGTTACCGTCACCGAGTTACAACGGAAGAAGGACGTGTCGGTGTAGATCGTACTTGGAGTCCCTCTAACGATCGATGAACGATCCCGCGAGCAGCCCACTAATAGTCCCTGAGCCGAAGACCGAAAGCACGACTTCTTACTTGGTTGCGAGCGTGCAACCTTCATGATCCGGCAGCGCTTCACCGTCCAGAGCTAATCGTCGCCAGAGAATTAGAGGGAGGAGATTAGAACCACAATGGGCTTCTAATTATGAGGATTAGAGGAACTAGACCTAGCTCTAATTAGTCAACTAGCTAGTACCAAGCAGAACTAGAACTAGATGAGGCTCCAAAACATATGTATAGAATAGAGTGTTTGACGTGTTTTTGCACTTCCTGCTTTCAGAAAATGTAAGTTTAATTTTAGTTTCTTTTTCAGTGCAAGTTATACACATCTATGATCGGGTGTACATGCACATACATATACGCAATAGGCAATCCTCGATTCGGCTGTACGTGCATGCATGCACTTTGAGTTTTGCTCACGTTACTAACTAATGTATACTTGCACTAGATACTCGGTGGTAACTCTCTTTGAGTACCCGTATACCGGCACCCTGGCCGACGCGTATTTATACATCTCCGAATACCCGCATATTTACGCAACCAAAAAAGGAGAAGGGTAAGCAATACACGGGAGAAGATATTTGGTATGTATGTGAGGTTTTGTTTTTGCAGAAGTATGCGCCAAGCAAAATAATGAAGGGATAAGCAGCGAAGGTAGATGGATTAGTTGCAGTCCATATCTCGTCCAAGAAAATCGGCAACAGCCGAACGGCCGTGGCCTTGCTGCGCGTCGCCATCCATCCAGCCACCCTGCTTCCTATATATACATATACAAAGCACGACCGGCAGAAGGGTTCACGCACGGGGAGAGGAAGACGGCCAGAGAGGGAGGATGGACAGACACCCAGGAGACGCGCCCCTGCGGCAGCATCGATGAGAGTTGGCATCTTGCCGGAGGAGATGTACAGGTGTTGCGGCAGCGCCGAGGCCGATCAGACGAGGAGAAGCGGCGGCGCCAGGAATGACGACTCGGAAACTGCCCAATCTTGGCCGGTGCGTCGGCAGTGGCCACGACGCCCTCATCACCCTCTTCCTCCTAGTACATGTGTTTTCTTTGTCATTGTTTTTCCAATATTCAGGGAGGGGCGGAGCTCACGTACGCAGGATGCAGCAGCGGGAAGGAGGTACGCACGAAGAGAAGACGCGCCCGATGGCGGCAGCGTCGACATGCAGATGAGCGATGTGCCTTGAGGGGTCGAAGGGAAACCACGACGCAGCATGCTTGTCGGGCAGCCCACGCGACCTGGTTCTTTCCAGCGGCAGCACGTGCGGCAAGGAGGTCACGGAGGCCAAAGGAGTGATGCGCTCGCCGCTATGGTGGCAACACACATCAAGACTTGAGGCCGTGGCCACCGCCGGCGCCCTCGCACACACACACGTACCCTTGCCTGTCCGGCCGGTGGCTGCGCCGGTGACAAGGAGGACGGGCAACAAGCAGAACACGCTGGTGGCGACCGACCTGCGGATGAGCGTGTGTCAAGATACAACACGGAGTACCATCTCTCAGGTTAACTAACAATAAATATATTCATCTCTCTTGTGTATCAGGCGAAGAAACACATACACGTACAAGGGTCCAGGAGCAACACCTGGGCATGGAGGTTTGCAGCAGCTCCTCCTGCGTGGCTCGTCTGGGTAGCAGGCAGGAACCCAAGGAGGCACCCTCGAGAGGACTTGAAGATGGTGGCATACATCCATCCATCAGGCCTCGCACCAGGAGGCACCGGGAGGGATCCAGAAGGAACGCCCCAGAAATTGTGGCGGCGATGGCAAGCTGAGGAGGAAGAGATGCCGGCCACGGTGGCAGGCGCCCGAGGAGATGAACAAATGGGAGAAGACCAAGCCTTGCTGACTAATTCTATTTGTTACTATGCCTTTCATCTATCAGATGCTACACAAGAAGAACAGCTGGAAGGCGGAGGAGTCCGGCCTCCTCCCCTAGTCCAATTCAGCCTCCTCCTTCCATAAGGGGATTGGGGGCGCCTACTTAACTTGGGCCAATTTGGCCCAAGTTTCCTTCTCTGGTTTGGCCTTTTAAGGCCCATTTGTGTTAAATTGAATATAATATATATATATATATATATAATTTAACAACACTAAAAACATTTTCCACCTATATATTAACTATCGATAATAACCGGTATTACCCAATATTCTTTGAAACCCTTCAGGTGACCCCGAAACGCTTCTAGATCCTCTCAGAACTGTTTCGAATATTAGTAAAACAATTACACAAATATATTGTCATCACTCCCGTCCTAATAATACTCATCAGATCGTGATTGCCTTAAGCTTGTGAACCCATAGTTTTAGTAACTCATAGACATGAACAAAACCCCTTCGTTCAATGACCGACAACTGAACCTTGGACGTCCATATCGATCCCCGTGAGAACACAAATGATATTCGAGTGAACCTTTGGTTGTCACGTGATGTTCCCTTTGCTTCTTGATACTACAGAAAACCTAGGATGCATCGGTATCCTCCTGAGTCATCAAATGCTTACAAATGTTATCCTCATTACCAGTTTTGTTGTTCTTTCTCGTTGTCATGTTCTGGCATCCCCAAGACTAAGTCACATGTGTCTGGCCAGATAATAATATTGTTCTCACACCAAGAGGGACCTAAGAATATCTCTCCATCGTCGGAGGAGCAAATCACACTCTCGAGCTATTTAGTCACTTGTCAAACTTACAGATGAACCTATAAGTTGCCTTTATGATCACCATGCTATAGGTGACGTTTGAGAAACCCCAGGGTCCACCGTACGGTAAGAAGTGACTATGATACTCATGGTCTAAGGATAATAATCACATGTTAACTCTCTGTGTTATTACAATTGATTACATACGATATTATCCTAATTCATAACAAACAAGTTTGGGTTGATTCAGTATGATTGTTCTTCCAATGTCATAATCTCCAAGGTTCTTTAGGACTACCGTTACACTTAAGGGTATCCTAAGATCCGAAAAAAGTGATCATCAGCAACTTGAGCTAGTCCTAGAGGCAAGACTAGGAATATTTTATTTAACCGTTTATCATTCAACACATGCATATGAGTTTTCCACTGAATCGCATATTCCAGGATTATAGCAGTTATAACATAGAACATAAACTCTATAATTATGAATATAGAAATGTTACAATAGAATTATTGTTGCCTCTTGGGCATATTTCAACAGTCTCCCACTCGCACTAGAGTCAATAATCTAGTTGTGTGCTTTTCTAACACCCATGGCTATCTGGTGTTCCTCATGCTTTGTAGAGTCTTCGCCGCCGGATCTGATACTCTTCAAATTCTATTCTAATTTTATTTGTGTTGGTAAAATCTGGTTTTTCTATGTAATTGTGATGTTACATTAATGGTAACATTATATCTCCATATAGTCCATTTTACAGTAATACTATATCTCCATATAGTCCATTTGGTATATCTTTATATTGTCAATTTACATTTGGAAATACACCATAGTCTATCAATAAACTTTTATTGATCCAGATTATATTCTATTGAAGACTTCTCAAGCCTCAACCTAAATCATTTGTAAAATCCACAATTATGTTCATTTTCTGAAACTATTCAAAATATATTGTCCGATAGATTGTTTATACCATTCATAAAGTTTCTTGTGTAACCTTTACAACAAATAATTTGTGTAACTATTTACAACAATCTCTTCATCTCCACCAAGGACAAGAAGCAAAAAACTTCGTGCAACTCAGGTATTTAATCTTTAAGCAATCACCCTAGTGAACCTCTTCTAGGATCATTATGGTACTTACTACTAACGATTAGTTCATATGAAACATATGGCATTGTACATTTGATACCACATATGATGAATTCAACATCTGAATCAATTTGAACTCTACTCATCCACATATGCTCATCAACTATTGATTTCTGCATAGTGTTATGCTATGTGACATTTTGAGAAAACGGTTTCTACTTTTAGACTTCTTGAAAACTTTTACACAGTACATGTCTTGGCATCATCAGATGTATCAATCTATCTATATTGATTTTCATCCAATAATTCAAAGTCACTTTTAGAAACATAATTTTATTTTCTTGTGGTAATATACTTTATATTATTTCTGATCAAGTGATATGTCATATATGTGTAAGATCAGATATGCCATAGACCTCCCACTAAACTTCTTATATCCACAAGCTTCTTGGAGAAGTTCAAATTCTCCAATTACTTTATCAAATTCCAGCTAATTGATACTTTATTTCAAATCATACTTATGGCTTCAAATATTTGTATCATTCCGGTATTCCTAACAAAACCTTTTTGTTGTATCACTAGTAGAAAAACTACTTTACGTCAGACACATTAGTCCTGGTTTGTAAACGAACCGGCACTAATGTGCCCATAGTGTCGGTTCCAGCGGCTAGGCGGGCGGGCATCATTAGTCCCGGTTCGTGTTGAACCTCTAGTACCGGCTTGTGCCACGAACCAATACTAAAGAGGTGGTGGCAGGCTGGTGTCAGGCTGGGGCCCCACCAACCCCTCTAGTCCCGGTTCATGGCACCAACCGGTACTAGAGGCTCACCTTTAGTCCTGGTTTGTACCATGAACCGGGACTAAAGATGTTCCTATATAAACCCTTCGTTGAGCCCGCGAACAAGCTCTATGTTCTTCCCCTTTCCTGTCCTCTCTATTCTTCCCCAAAGCTCGAGTTCATCCTTCATTTTGCCCAAAATTTGTCAAGATTTCAAGGCCCCACATTCATCCAAGTGATCACAAAGGTTTGCAACTTTGTCCTTTCATCTCTCATTGCTAGATTAGCTCTTGCAATGCTCTATATGTGTAGTGATTTGTGGGTTTTAGTTTGGGAGTAATTATATGTGGTAGTTTATTTGATTTATATGCAATTTGATCTCAAATTAACGCTTAGTTTGCATATGTAGGTGTGGTTTACTTAGTGCCTTCCCGTCCCCATCCTAACCACCGTCGATCGCCGGCACCGTCCTGTCGCCGGCACCACCTTCGTGAGCCTCTTGTTCTTATCTTTAAAAAAAATCATGTTTGTGTGATTTAGATATATAGTTACTTGTATAATTTTCTTACCCGTGCGTTGTTTGTCATACATATTGGCATGGTTTTGATATCCGTCCCCGTTGTCCCTCGTCCGGTTTATGATTCGAATGTTGTATATTCTATTTTATAACTATTTGTTTCATTTCATGTTTATGACAAATTATGCCCATCAACTTGACATAGATATTTTTATCTAGGAGGTATGTGAACCAGAAATTCTAACCGACCCTCTTGTCGAGAGGTTAAATTTAGTTGAAAAAGAGAATGAGTATTTGGAAGAAAAATTGAAAAGATTTGAAGAAGAGAAGGTGAAACTGGAGTTGTATGTTGCCGATTTTGTCAATGATCATAAGATCAAGATGGAGAAAATGCGCTTGAAGATTAGAAAGATTAGAAAATATTCCATTGACAGTGAGGCTTGGTATCATTATGATGTTGGATCAATTCTTACCTTAGTTGCGATCTTGATTGCATTTGTTGTTGCATTTAAATGCTTTAGCTAGAGAGTTTGTATGTTGTTTCATGAGAATAAGTGTGTATGAAATTTATGTATGAACTTGTATTAATTTGGTATTTTCGGTGTTGTGTAATGAAGATGAGCCAGCAATGGATGTACGATGACCGATGCTCTGCCCAGTTCGTTAAATGCGTGCATACTTTTCTGATTGTGGCTGAGGCAAACAAGCGGGCAAATGGTTTTATGTGTTTGATATGTCTCCAACATATCTATAATTTATGAAGTATTCATGCCATGTTTAAAACAATTTTCTATGGTTTTGCTATGATTTGATTAGAACTAACCCAGACTGACGTTGTTTTTAGCAGAACTACCGTGGTGTCATTTTTTGTGCAGAAATAAAAGTCATGGAATGGGATGGAAATTTACGCAGAATATTTTTGGAAAATTTAAAAAATACTAGAGCGAAAAGATACCAGAGAGGAGTCATGGGGTAACCACAAGGGTGGGGGGCGCCCCCACCCCCCTTGGGGCGCGCCTCCCTACCTTGCCATTGCCTTGTGGACCCTCTTGACTTGTCCCCAACGCCAACACCTCCTATAAATCCCAAAAACCTCAGATATAAACCTAGATCGGGAGTTCCTGCGCCGCAGGCCCCTGTAACCATGAAAAATCACTCTAGGCCCTCTCTGGCACCCTGCCGGAGGGGCCATCATCACCGGAGGCCACGGAGGAGGATCCTAGAGGGGGCCATCATCGC
The DNA here is from genome assembly GCF_056163025.1 of Triticum urartu. NCBI lineage: Eukaryota > Viridiplantae > Streptophyta > Magnoliopsida > Poales > Poaceae > Triticum > Triticum urartu. The sequence continues at coordinate 7,402,196 of NC_141878.1, read as the reverse complement.
CATGGAGGCCAAGGACCAGAGGGAGAACCTCTCCCCATCTAGGGGGGACGCCATGGAGGAGGAAGCACAAGGGGGAGAACCTCTCCCCCTCTCTCTCGGTAGCGCCGGACTGCCATCGGGGGAATCATCGCCGCGGTGATCGTCCTCATAAACATCACCATCTTCATCGCCATCCTCATCTATTTTACACGGTCCACTCTCCCGCACCCTGCTGTAATCCACTACTTGAACGTGGTGCTTTATGCCACATATTGTGATCCAATGATGTGTTGCCATCTTATGATGTTTTGAGTAGATTTCTTTTATCTTTTGGGTTGATTGATGATATAGATTGGTTTGAGTTGTATGTTTTATTTTGGTGCCGTCCTATGGTGCCTTTCGTGCCACGCACACATGAGGGACTCCCGCTATAGGGTTTGTAATACGTTTATGATTCACTTATAATGGGTTGCTTGAGTGACATAAGCATGGTAGGAATGGCATGTCTTGATCTCAACACATGAGTATGTGGTTCTCTCTCAGAAAATGAGTAGTGGAACTGTAGGCACGTTCTGATGGCTCTCTCACGAATGGAGAGGGGGTGGAGGGGTATATATAGGCTCCACACCAAATCCAACTGTTACACACATTTCATTCAACTCGGTGAGACCGAATGGTTAAACTCGGTGGCACCGATCAGTTCAAAAATGTGAACATTACGAATCTCTGTGGGACCGAATGGAACAACTCGGTGGGACCGATGTGCTAGGGCTTAGGGAAAACCTCATCTTGGTGGCGCCGATTGCATCAATTTGGTGAGACCAAAGAGAAGCAATAGGGCAACAGAGAGTTGGTCAAGAAAATTCTGTGGGACCAATTGCTGATTTCGGTGAGACCAAAATAATTACAACAGGTTACAAAGAGTTTGCTAGGGTTTTTGGCAGTGGCTATGTCATATGAACTCGGTGGCTCTGGATAGAAAGAATCGATGGGGCTGAGTTGTACAATAAGTTTTGGACATATTTGGATGGAGAAAGTGGTTGAGGGTTTTGGAGAAATATCGCTAAGTATTTGAGCAAGCAAGCCATTAAGCAACACCTCATCCCCTTTTAATAGTATTGGCTTTCTTATGGACTCAATGTGATCTTGGATCACTAAAATAAAGATGAAGAGTCTTGAGCTTTTGCCAATATTAGTCCTTAGCATTTCGAGGGGTCCACATCTCTTGTCCATGCCATGCCATTCATTGAACTTCCTGAAATCTTTATCTTGAATGGATATTAGTTGAATGAGCTATAGTTGTTATAAATTACCAAAACCACCCAGGGATTAGTTGCACTTTCACTATTGCGGAAACCTTTTGAAACAAGACCCATGTTGCAGGAAAAAAATCTTCGCCACCGAATCATTTTTTTCTATTTCTGAGACTAGTTATGTGTTGCAGAAATCTACTTAAACAAGACCCTTGTTACAGGAAAAAAACATGGCCACAATACTTACTTGTGGCCAGCGTGAATGCTCGATCAGGATTGATCCGACAGCTAAGCAACACAAAAAAGCACATTCGTAACATTATGGGCTGAACAAAAAATTTATGTCATGGTTATGAACTTTCTATGACAATAATTGTGACAAAAACACGTATCATCATAAATGTGGCGGGCTCCTACTTCTATGACAAAATATCATGACAGGAAATGGGATTTTCGTCCTAGGCAGGCGGGGGACGCACCTGCGTGACATTCTCTGGGCCGTCCATGACAGAAAAAATCATAGTAGAAGCGAGGGCGAGGAAAATTTTGGGGAGTTCCCGGTTACGGTGGGTGGCCGGGGCTGAGTGATGCACAGAGGTTTGCGGGTTTCTCTTGTACACGTACGCGCGTGTATGCGAGGCGTTGGGCTCTAGCTCAACCCGAGCGAGGCGCTCGCTTGTTGAACCTAAGCGATTGCACTACCTACGTTACTGAACCCAAGTGATCGATCCCTTGGATGTTAACTGAACCCAAGTGATTCCTTCGCTACTGCTGCTAACTGAAGCCGATCGAACCTGCCTCTTGATGAACAGTGACTGTTGTTGGGGGTTGGATGAACAGTTTCCGGTGGAGGTTGGATGGACAGGACCTCGTGGTAGTAGGCCATTGCTGCTAGATGAACAGGACCCCGAGGAGGCTGCCACAAGGGAGCCGGTTGGGAGTGGATAAACAGAACCCCGTGGAGGGTTGGTTGAATAGTAGCCAGTGAAGGCTGGATGAACAGTAGCTGGTGGAGGCAGGAGGAAGATGATACGTGTCCAACGTATCTATAAATTTTGATTGCTCCATGCTATATTATCTACTGTTTTGGACATTATTGGGCTTTATTATCCACTTTTATATTATTTTTGGGACTAACCTATTAACCAAAAGCCCAGCCCAGAATTGCTGTTTTTTGCCTGTTTTAGGGTTTCGAAGAAAGGGAATATCAAACGGAGTCCAAACGGAATGAAACCTTCGGGAACGTGATTTTTAGGAAGATTACGATCCGGGAGACTTGGACCCTACGTCAAGAAAAGAACAGGAGGCCATGAGGTAGGGGGCGCGCCCACCCCCACCAAGCGCGCCCTCCACCCTCGTGGGCCCCCTGTTGCTCCACCGACGTACTCCTTCCTCCTATATATACCTACGTACCCCCAAACGATCAGATACAGAGCCAAAAACCTAATTCCACCGCCGCTACTTTCTGTATCCACGAGATCCCATCTTGGGGCCTGTTCTGGAGCTCCGCCGGAGGGGGCATCGATCATGGAGGGCTTCTACATCAACACCATAGCCTCTCCGATGAAGTGTGAGTAGTTTACCTCAGACCTACGGATCCATAGTTAGTAGCTAGATGGCTTCTTCTATCTTTTTGGATCTCAATACAATGTTCTCCCCCTCTCTTGTGGAGATCTATTCGATGTAATCTTCTTTTTGTGGTGTGCTTATTGAGACCGATGAATTGTGGGTTTATGATCAAGTCTATCTATGAATAATATTTGAATCTTCTCTGAATTCTTTTATGTATGATTGGTTATCTTTGCAAGTCTCTTCGAATTATCAGTTTGGTTTGGCCTACTAGATTGATCTTTCTTGCAATGGGAGAAGTGCTTAGCTTTGGGTTCAATCTTGCGGTGTCCTTTCCCAGTGACAGTAAGGGCAGCAAGGCACGTATTGTATTGTTGCCATCGAGGATAACAAGATGGGACTTTCTTCATATTGCATGAGTCTATCCCTGTACATCATGTCATCTTGCTTAAGGCGTTACTCTGTTTTTAACTTAATGCTCTAGATGCATGCTGGCTAGCGGTCGATGAGTGGAGTAATAGTAGTAGATGCAGGCAGGAGTCGGACTACTTGTCTCGGACGTGATGCCTATATACATGATCATACCTAGATATTCTCATAACTATGATCAATTCTGTCAATTGCTCAACAGTAATTTGTTCACCCATCGTAGAATACTTATGCTCTCGAGAGAAGCCACTAGTGAAACCTATGGCCCCGGGGTCTATCTTTATCATATTGATCTCCTATTACTTAGTTATTTCCTTTGCTATTTCCTTTGCTTTTATTTTACTTTGCATCTTTTATCATAAAAATACCAAAAATATTATCTTATCATATCTATCAGATCTCACTCTCGTAAGTGGTCTTATAGGGATTGACAACCCCTATTTGTGTTGGTTGCGAGGATTTATTTGTTTTGTGCGGGTACGAGTGACTCGCGTGTAGCCTCCTACTGGATTGATACCTTGGTTCTCAAAAACTGACGGAAATACTTACGCTACTTTGCCGCATCATCCCTTCCTCTTTGGGGAAAACCAACATAGTGCTCAAGAGGTAGCAAGAAGGATTTCTGGTGCCGTTGCCGCGGAGGTTCGCGCAAGTCAAGATTTGACTCCTGACAACGAGCCATTTCTGGTGCCGTTGCCGGGGAGGTCTACGCAAAAGTCAACATACCAAGTACCCATCACATACCCTTAGCTCCCGCATTACATTATTTGAAATTTGCCTCTCATTTTCCTCTCCCCCACTTCACCCTTGTCGTTTTATTTGCCCTCTCTCTCTCTATCCTCCCTCTCTATTTGCCTGTTTTTTCCCGCTTGCTTTCTGTTTGCTTGTGTGTTAGTTTGTTTTCTTGTCGTTATGGTTAGTCCTTTACCTTCTGCCTCTATGTCTGAAATTGGGGAAACTATTGTCAATAATAATTCTGATGCTCCTACTAAAGAACCCATTATCTCACATACAAAAAGATTCCGTGTTGGTAGTGGTAATATTATTGGAAAAGGAGTTATTCTAGATTTCTTTACTTGTGCCGGTGCTTTACCTTCTATGGGTAGTTCTATCCTTCATAGAACTAGTAGTCTTGCGGACGCTATTGCCATGCTTGTAGTTGAAATTGAAAGACAATTCATGCACATGCATCCTTCCATACAAAGGATTTTTCTGGAATTTTCTAATATTGAGCATTCTTCTGTTAAGCGTGCCACTACTATCTTTTTGGCTCATGAGTTTAGATTCATAATAAAAGAGGACAAAGAAATCTTTGCACATTATAGGGTGGACGCTTGCTGTCCTCTCATAGAGGCTATCCTCTTTGATCAAGAAGAAATAATGCGTTTTCAATCTCTAGACTATGTTGCTTTGAATGAAAATCTTAGAAAAAGGGTTCCTACCAATGTTATAGTTGATAGAATTTATGAACTTAATGATGATTTGGCTATTCGAAATAACGAACTAGGATATTCTCTTGAATATAGGCTCACAAAGTTCTGTCAAAAGAATGCTTATAATGATGAATTGGTTGTGCAATATGAAGGACCAAACGAGGAACCTATACCTCCCAAGGTTGATCTTGGGGACTTTTGTCCCATTAAATTTAGCCCTTTTGATTACTTTTGCTTGCCTGAAATAAAACTTGTTGCCGAACGTAGAGAATATGAAATGAGTTTTAATAATCTATCTTACTATTATGGCAATACCTAGATCTATTCTTGATTGTTAAGCCTAGCTAGGGGCGTTAAACGATAGCGCTTGTTGGGAGGCAACCCAATTTTATTTTTATTCCATGCTTTTTGCTCCTGTTTAGTAATAAATAATTTATCTAGCCTCTGTTTTGGTTGTGTTTTTTGTGTTTAATTAGTGTTTGTGCCAAGTAGAACCGGTGGGAAGACTTGGGGAAAGTCTTGTTGAACTTGCTGTAAAAACAGAAACTTTAGCGCTCACGAGAACTACTGCCATGTTTATTTGGAAACTGATATTTAGTTAATTCTTTTTGCAGATGATTAATAGATAAATTACTCACGCCCAGCAATTTATTTTAGAATTTTGGGGGTTCCAGATCTTGCGCTAGCTACAGATTACTACAGACTGTTCTGTTTTTGACAGATTCTGTTTTTCGTGTGTTGTTTGCTTATTTTGATGAATCTATGGCTAGTAAAATAGTTTATAAACCATAGAGAAGTTGGAATACAGTAGGTATAGCACCAATATAAATAAAGAATGAGTTCATTACAGTACCTTGAAGTGGTCTTTTGTTTTCTTTCGCTAACGGAGCTCACGAGATTTTCTACTTTAAGTTTTGTGTTGTGAAGTTTTCAAGTTTTGGGTAAAGATTTGATGGATTATGGAACAAGGAGTGGCAAGAGCCTAAGATTGGGGATGCCCATGGAACCCCCAAGATAATCTAAGGACACCTAAAAGCCAAAGCTTGGGGATGCCCCGGAAGGCACCCCCCCCCCCCTTCGTCTACTTCTATCGGTAACTTTACTTGGAGCTATATTTTTATTCGCCACATGATATGTGTTTTGCTTGGAGCGTCTTGTATTATTTGAGTCTTTGCTTGTTAGTTTACCACAATCATCCTTGCTGTACACACCTTTTGAGAGAGCCATATATGATTTGGAATTTGCTACAATACTCTATGTGCTTCGCTTATATCTTTTGAGTTATATAATTTTGCTCTAGTACTTCACTTATATCTTTTAGAGCACGGTGGTGGATTTGTTTTATAGAAACTATTGATCTCTCATGCTTCACTTAGATTATTTTGAGAATATTAAATAGCATGGTAATTTGCTTAAAATCCTAATATGCTTGGTACACAAGATTAATAATAAAACTTTCCTATGAGTGTGTTGGATACTATGATAAGTTTGATACTTGATAATTGTTTTGAGATATGGAGATGGTGATATTAAAGTCATGCTAGTTGAGTAGTTGTGAATTTGAGAAATACTTGTGTTGAAGCTCGTGATTCCCGTAGCATGCACGTATGGTGAACCGTTATGTGATGAAGTCGGAGCATGATTTATTTTTTGAGTGTCTTCCTTATGAGTGGCGGTCGGGGATGAGCGATGGTCTTTTACTACCAATCTATCCCCCTAGGAGCATGCGTGTAATACTTTGCTTTGATAACTTGTAGATTTTTACAATAAGTATATGAGTTCTTTACGACTAATGTTGGTCCATGGATTATACGCACTCTCACCCTTCCACCTTTGCTAGCCTCTCTAATACCGCGCACCTTTCGCCGGTATCATACACCTACCATATACCTTCCTCAAAACAGCCACCATACCTACCTGTTATGGCATTTCCATAGCCATTCCGAGATATATCACTACTTGGGAAAACCTTATACACAGAATGTTACCAGTAGCGCTGTACAAAATCAAACGCTACTGCTAATTAAGAGCAGCGCGCGTAAATAAACAGCGCTACTGCTACGACTTTTGCAGTAGCGCGTACTGGCGAAAAGCGCTGCTACTATGTTTGAACTAGGCGCACATGGCTAGCCCAACCTAGCAGTATCGCGTATACTGGCCCAGCGCTACTGGTACGCTCCTTAGCTGTAGTGCGCTTACGTGTAAGGCGTTGCTGCTAACGGAAATAAAATAAAGTGAAAAACAAGTAGAAAATTAAATGAAAATGAAAGAAATAGAAAAAGGAGAAAGGAAAAAATAAAATGTAAAGAAAAATAGAAGAAAAAAGGAAAAAAGGAGAAAGGAATAGCAGTAGCAGGTTTCAGTAAACGCGCTATAGCTAACATAGCTATAGCGCGTTTCCGGAAACTCGCTACCATTACGTTTCACTTAAACAGCGCCCCCCCCTCGCCCCGCGGCCACCACTTGTTCCCCAAATCCCTCGCCCTCGCCGCCGTCTCCCCAATTCGCCGTCGCCGACTTCGCCGCCGTCTCCTGCCGGCGTGGACGCCCGCAACCTCACCGTCTCCCCCCGAGGCCGCCGTCATCCTCACCGCCGCCGCCCGAGGCCGCCCTTAGCCTCACCGCCGCCGCCCGAGGCCGCCCTCGACGTCACCGTCGGTGCCCTCCACCTCACCGCCGCCTGAGCCCGCCCAGGACCGCCGTTGCCCGTGCCCGAGGCCGCCCTCTCTCCCCTCTCTGTAAGTCCCCCACCCCTCCCCCCCACTCATCTCTCTCTGCATTTTAGAGAAAAAAATAGTACAGCAAAAGTTAGTTAGGGCGGTAGGGTTTAATTAGTGTAGATGCTGCTTGTATAGTATATAGTGATACTAGTAGATGTTAATTAGGTTAGGGCAATAGTGGTACTAGTAGATGTTAATTAGATGTTTTTCAGTTAGGGCACTAGAGTTTTGCTAGGTTAATTAGGTTAGTAGTGCTGCTAGTACTAGTGGTACAGTAGGTTAATTAGGTGATGTTAAATGAATAACCTAAATGAATGAAATTAGTAGTTAACTGAATTTTTTTTCCTTTCATCATTATAGAGCACTAAAGTTAACTGAATTTTGTTCTATTAGTAGTTAAATGAATTTTCTTCTACACTTTGTTTTTGAATTAGCTTGCGAAATTTGGACATGTGGTTGCTCGTGTATATTTGGACACTATTTCCAGGGAATGATGCTTAGTGGCCTATGTTTTGCTAGAATGTTGATTCATTTATTTTCCGGCAAATTTCAGGTTCTCGATTTGTCCACCATTTAGCAAAGGTCATGCCGAAATTTTCCATGAATTTCGGCATGACTTGTGCTACAAACTAGGATATATCGAGTGCCCGTGATTTTCCGCACCAGGAAGGAGTCAACATTCCTGCAAAACAATAGGCCTTTTTTATGTCATTATTCATTTTATTAGGTCTAGAATTAATTGACTAGATTTAATCATAGGAAACATGGCTAGCAACGATGAAGGACAGGGTTCTGGTGATTGCGACGATGCCTACCGGGCGGCAGACGAATTTTTTAGCCTTACCGACGATCAACCGATGTTATTGCTGGGCCCACCGGTGGCATCGGGGACTGAGACCAACACGCAGACCGGTGCTGAGACTGAGACCGGCGCTCAGACTCAGACCGGCATCGAGACCGGCGCTCAGACTGAGACCGGCGCTGCCTCGGGGAGCGGAGCTGGTGTAGAACCGAAAGCAAAGAGGCAACGGGTTCCTAACAAACTCAGGACTACTAGAGTGGTGGTCACGAAGGTGGACGATGACAATTTTGAGCCAACGGCGCCCGAGGAAGCGCGTCGGTGCTACGGCAATCAAATAGGCTGCATCGTACGGACAACCGCCACCATCAACGATGAGAAACTATAGAAGATAGAAAATATGAGGAGCTCCCTCCTAAAGAAGTTTCACCAGATATTCTTGTTCCCGGGCCGGAATGAGAATGATTATAAAGATCCAGATGAGGACCCGGCAATGAAGAAGATAAACAAACACGCCATGACCAAGTTTAGCAACGTGTTGGCCGCCTGGAAAAATTGAGTGAAATCAAGGATCATCGACAAGAAGGAACCCTACTCCGAGATTGTAAAGGATAATCTGACAATCACGGAAGAGCAGTTTCAAATATTCAAGGAGGCTTGCGAGGCCGAAGATGCCAAAAAAAAGTCTAAGTACATGAAGGGGCTTCAAGAGAGGAACTTTGGGAGCCACCACCTCAAAAGCCGTGGTTACGGCGAAAAGAGGTCCAAATGGGCCAAGGAGGACGCGGAAGCCGTGAGTCTGGGAATCGCAGACCCCTTGGTGGAGTTCGCCGTCCAGCAGGAGCGTGACGTCCTCAGGGCCCGGCACCGTTGGGACCCAGTGAAAAAGGTTTACGAGACAACACCGGTCATTACGGAGTTCATAAGACTGCTGGTAATTTTAGTTTCTGATCAATTCGACTGCACACGTTAGTCATATTTGTAAACGATCGTTGTGCCTTTTGCAAAGAGAGCAGCACAGGATTGTGGCCGAAAGCGACTCGCCGTCTGAGGCATTGGCGAGGCCCAAGTGGGACACTCCATTCAACCGGGTGTTGAACATATTGAAATGACAACCAGTGGATACTCGACCGTTGTATGGAAGAAGTACTACCGTGAGACCACGGAGGAGAGAAAGGAAAGACGGAGGTTAAATGAAGAAAACATCGACAAGAGGGTTGAGATTGCGGTTGAGAAGAAATCAACTCAGACAGTCGCAACAGCGGTAGCTGCTGCAAAACAGGTGGCTGTAGATATTTCTACTACCTTGGTTCCGGCCGTTTTCAATTGGACCAGGCAAAATCCAGAAAAAAATGCAGCGGACTTTCCCCTTGCTGACTTCTTGGTGGGGAGCAGCTCGACTAGCGTTGCACCAGCACCTGCAGCTGCACCTGCTCCCGCACCAGACGTGCTAGGCGGTGCTTCGTCTTTGGCTAAGCTCGACGCCCTCACGATATCTGTCACACCGGCCCCCTTCAATATAAATGTATAATCTCCCGTTTTCATTTCCTTTCGGATGTCTCACGTCGCAGACTTTTCTTTGCAGGACGACGAAACCCCGTGCACCATATTGTACACCATCGGCGACCAGAAGGTGGATGTGGGGAAGGCGACGATAATGGAGCCGAAGGAACCATTGTTCCACAGCCGGCCGATCCCCCCGAACGTCCTCAAGGTTTCCGTGGCCAGTGTCAAACCGGGCCATGAGAATTTGCCTCCTCCAGTACTACTGGGGGATGAAGACGACACACCGCAGCGGCTTGGTGATTGTTGCAATGCTGGGTGGGTCATGTTGTGGCCAAAGAGTCTGCTTCGTCTGGAGGTGGCCGGGAGCACACCCACGAGCACGCAGCCTCAGCAAGGTATGAACATCAACACCCCACCTACCCAATTAGCGTCGGGTGTCGGGTTGGGTGATAGCGGACGGGGTAAGGAGGCGGCTCCATTAGTCACTGATGACGTCGCCATGGATGAGGATGAGGACGACGATGGCGCTGCTGAACAGTATGTCTATATTGGCGCCTCCTCAGCGTTTGAGCGTCATGAGTCGGTGCCTGAATTGCCGTCTCAACATATTATGGACGACCTTCCGGTAGTAAAGAAGTTTAGGAAGAGAGCGAGGAAAGGCAAAAAAGCAGTTTCTATGATCCAGCCGCCTCAGCAGCCTCGGCTTCAGGACCGTATAGATATCCCTGATGCAGATAAATGGCATATCCCCGGTCAACCAATCCTACCTGCAACAGCGCTACGGGCCAGATTCGGCGATCTAAAGAGACTTCATGACGATGTGCTGCGGGTAGAGAAATACCTCATCGCCTCGAAAGATCCAGGATACCCACTCTACGTGGTTAACGTTCCGCGGCAAATGTCGTACGTCGACAACTTCCCCGCGGATAAGTTTTTCCTCCGATTCGATTACATATTCGACATGTTTCATGTGAAGAAGCTGGATTTTACGTTTGTCCGCCTTTATGCCTTGCACATGAACTACATCATCGGGGCTGAGCAGATATCTCATATATGTGTTGCTGACCCATACTACATCCACGAGGGCTTCTTGGGAGTCTGCGCAAATCACCATGAATACGCGAGGGATTACATCGTCAGTTTCAGGCTCGCCAATAAGGACAAGGGGGCGATTCTCGTGCCTTATCATCCCGTGTAAGTCATCCGCGCTGCTATCCTTCGTCCTTCTATTTCAACCATACATTTGCACGGTGGAGGCTAATTAATTTGAGGACTTATTTTGCGCAGCGGCGGGCGCGCCGTCCTCATCATCCTCTACCCCCGATTCTCCCACGCTCTTTACTTGGACTCGTCGAAGAACATTCACAAAAAGGATTAGACCCACATCAAGGATGTTCTCAACAGTGCTATGTATTACTACCAATCAATGGGTGGAGAGGTCAGGGACAAGAAGATAAGGGGCGGCAGGGTCACCTTCGACCATAAGACCGACTTCTGTTGCATCTAGTAACCGAACGATTCTCTTAATGATGGATTCTATGTCCTACACCACATGATGGGGTACAGATGGGATCACCAGAACCTTCGCATGGCACCTTCTTCCGGCGATGCCCATATTCTGCAATGGGCAAAGGACATAGGAGATATCGAGGATCATCAACTTCGAGCTGAGTTCTATAACATCCAGCATGAACTTTCCCAAATCATCATGAAGGAGGTCGTCGGAAAAACAGGGATGTTCTACGGAGAAGGACAAATGTCGCGGGAAGACGTCCGAACATGGATAGCCTCTCAGCGTCTCGACCTGAAGCCTTTCACTAGGCTCGGGGACTATCTCCATGAATTGGATGGATGGAACAACATGTTGGAGTGATTGTCGATATATGACAATGTGTCCGTTTAGTCCATACTTTCTCTATGACAAAACTTTGAGTTATGCACGGTGAAACTTTATTTGTGATGTAATTAAACCGTCCTCCTCCTCGACTAGCGAAAATCACTCTAGGTAGGGCATTTTGGGGTACGATGAACTTTGTTATTTATTCTTATGATATGTTGTTTCTATTTTTGCCAAGTCTGTCTCTTTCTGTTGCTCGACTATATATGTTGCATATCATTGACTCATGTGATGATGCAGGTGCATAGATCATAGATGGTGAAGAAGTGCTACGCCAGGAGTATATATACGACAAGTGGCCGGAGTGTCAGGCCGCCCAGGAGTACCGGTTTCCGGTTTCCGAGCGACAGGCAGTAGTTAGTTTATGTTCATGCTAATGCGAGAGAGGGATACGAACTCATGTTCTCAAAGTGATAGCTCTTCTCGTGTATATCATTGTTTAGATGGATGACGATGTATTTGCAAGTAATCGAGACTTGTATCGGTACTTTCGAGATGATGACGAGAGACCACTTTGTGTTGGATGATGATTATGATGATGACATGATTTGATGAGACTAATTGTATGTATATGCTATGATTACATTTGTATGTGTATGATATGCTAAAGATTATTGTATAAAGCCTATTCAAATACAAAACAAATACAAAACAAATATGCAGGAAAAAAAACTAATAAATAAACTAGTAGTAGCGAGGGGGGAAATTTAGCAGTAGCGCCTCCTTACCAGTAGCGCGTCCCAGCAAACAGCGCTGCAGATAATATCAGTAGCGCCCTTTCCCAAAGAGCGCTACAGCTATTCATGTATAGCAGTAGCGTGGGACCACAGGCGCTACTGCTATACGTTAGTTGTAGTGCCTTATTAGTAGCGCCGGCACCCGCGCTACTGAGAGGCCCAAAACCCTCGCTGCTGCTAGGCTTTTCCCTAGTAGTGTATTGCCATGCAACTTTCCACCGTTCCGTTTACTATGACACACTCCATCATTGTCATATTTCTTAGCATGATCATGTAGTCGACATCGTATTTGTGGCAAAGCCACCATTCATAATTCTTTCATACATGTCACTCGTGAGTCATTGCATATCCCGGTACACCGCCGGAGGCATTCATATAGAGTCATATTTTGTTCTAAGTATCGAGTTGTAATTGTTGAGTTGTAAGAAAAATAAAAGTGTGATGATCATCATTATTAGAGCATTGTCCCAGTGAGGAAACGATGATGGAGACTATGATTCCCCCACAAGTCGGGATGAGACTCTGGACGAAAAATAAAAAAAAAGAAAAAAAAGAAAAGAGGCCATAAAAAGGAGAAAAGGCCCAAATAAAAAAATGAGAGAAAAAGAGAGAAGGGACAATGTTACTATCCTTTTACCACACTTGTGCTTCAAAGTAGCACCATGAACTTCATAGTAGTGAGTCTCTCATGTTATCACTTTCATATACTAGTGGAAATCTTTCATTATAGAACTTGGCTTGTATATTCCAATGATGTTCTTCCTCAAAATGCCCTAGGTCTCATGAGCAAGCAAGTTGGATGCACACCCACTTAGTTTCTTTGTGAGCTTTCACATACTTATAGCTCTAGTTCATCCGTTGCATGGCAATCCCTACTCACTCACATTGATATCTATTGATGGGCATCTCCATAGCCCATTGATACGCCTAGTTGATGTGAGACTATCTTCCCCTTTTTGTCTTCTCGACAACCACCACTCTATTCCACCTATAGTGCTATGTCCATGGCTCACGCTCATGTATTGCGTGAAGATTGAAAAAGTTTTGAGAATGTCAAAAGTATGAAACAATTGCTTGGCTTGTCATCGGGGTTGTGCATGATTTAAATATTTTTGTGTGGTGAAGATAGAGCATAGCCAGACTATATGATTTTGTAGGTATAACTTTCTTTAGCCATGTTATTTTGAGAAGACATAATTTCTTTGTTAGTATGCTTGAAGTATTATTTTTTTATGTCAATATGAAATTTTGTCTTGAATCTTTCGGATCTGAATATTCATACCACAATTAAGAAGAATTACATTAAAATTATGCCAAGTAGCACTCCGCATCAAAAATTCTGTTTTTATCATTTACCTACTCGAGGACGAGCAGGAATTAAGCTTGGGGATGCTTGATACGTCTCCAACGTATCTATAATTTTTCATTGTTCCATGCTATATTATCTATGGTTTTGGACATTATTGGGCTTTATTATCCACTTTTATATTATTTTTGGGACTAACCTATTAACCGGAGGCCCGGCCTAGAATTGTTGTTTTTTGCCTGTTTTAGGGTTTCGAAGAAAAGGAATATCAAACGGAGTCCAAACGGAATGAAACCTTCGGGAACGTGATTTTTAGGAAGATTATGATCCGGGAGACTTCGACCCTACGTCAAGAAAAGAAACAGGAGGCCACGAGGTAGGGGGCACGCCCACCCCCACCAGGCGCGCCCTCCACCCTCGTGGGCCCCCTGTTGCTCCACCGACCTACTCCTTCCTCCTATATATACCTACGTACCCCCAAACGATCAGATACGGAGCCAAAAACCTAATTCCACCGCCGCAACTTTCTGTATCCACGAGATCCCATCTTGGGGCCTGTTCCGGAGCTCCGCCGGAGGGGGCATCGATCATGGAGGGATTCTACATCAACACCATAGCCTCTCCGATGAAGTGTGAGTAGTTTACCTCAGACCTACGGGTCCATAGTTAGTAGCTAGATGGCTTCTTCACTCTTTTTGGAACTCAATACAATGTTCTCCCCCTCTCTTGTGGAGATCTATTCGATGTAATCTTCTTTTTGCAGTGTGTTTGTTGAGATCGATGAATTGTGGGTTTATGATCTAGTCTATCTATGAATAATATTTGAATCTTCTCTGAATTCTTTTATGTATGATTGGTTATCTTTGCAAGTCTCTTCAAATTATCAGTTTGGTTTGGCCTACTAGATTGATCTTTCTTGCAATGGGAGAAGTGCTTGGCTTTGGGTTCAATCTTGCGGTGTCCTTTCCCGGTGACAGTAAGGGCAGCAAGGCACGTACTGTATTGTTGCCATCGAGGATAACAAGATGGGGTTTTCTTCATATTGCATGAGTCTATCCCTCTACATCATGTCATCTTGCTTAAGGCGTTACTCTGTTTTTAACTTAATACTCTAGATGCATGCTGGATAGCGGTCGATGAGTGGAGTAATAGTAGTAGATGCAGGCAGGAGTCGGACTACTTGTCTCGGACGTGATGCCTATATGCATGATCATACGTAGATATTCTCATAACTATGGTCAATTATGTCAATTGCTCAACGGTAATTTGTTCACCCACCGTAGAATACTTATGCTCTCGAGAGAAGCCACTAGTGAAACCTATGGCCCCTTTTCTATTTACTTTGCTTTTATTTTACTTTGCATCTTTTATCATAAAAATACCAAAAATATTATTTTATCATATCTATCAGATCTCACTCTCGTAAGTGGCCTTATTGGGATTGACAACCCCTATTTGCGTTGCTTGCAAGGATTTATTTGTTTTGTGCAGGTACGAGGGACTCGTGCGTAGCCTCCTACTGGATTGATACCTTGGTTCTCGAAAAATGAGGGAAATACTTACGCTACTTTGCTGCATCATTCCTTCCTCTTCGGGGAAAACCAACGCAGTGCTCAAGAGGTAGCAGAAGACATGGTGTATGAACAGTACCAGGTGGAGGCTGCAGGAAGTCGACGGTGGATGAACAGTAGCCCGTGGAGGCTGGAGCGAGGGAGTAGATGGTGGATGGACAGTAGCCTGTAGAGTCCCATTTGATGGTACACCAAACCCCTCCCGATGAACAGGACCCTGTTTCGACCATAGGCGCTCCAACAGATGTTTGTTTCCTCCGTTTTGCGGTACGCCACACCCCAGGTCCCCATTTTGACCGTCGGCACTTGAACAAGATTTCGTTTCCTCCGTTTTGTGGTACGCTCGACACTTCCCAATGAACAAGACCCCGTTTCGACGTACGCGGTCAAACAGAAGGTCGTTTTCCTCCGTTTTGTGGTACGCCAGACCCCGTTTCGGCTATTTCGTCCAAGCTGGTTGGCTCCCGATGAACAGGACGTGTTACGACCCAATGGCTTCGCTCCTGATGAATAGGGTGCTATTTGCTCCGTTCCGACCCTTGGCTGCCAATGAACAGGACAATTCTACCTCTTGAGATTGGGTTGGTTTTTCTTTGAAGAGGAAAGGGTGATGCAACAAAGTAGCTTAAGTATTTCCCTCAGTATTGAGAACCAAGGTATCAATCCAATAGGAGACGACGCGACAAGCCACCGAATACCTACACAAACAAACACCAACTTGCAACCAACGCGACAAAGGGGTTGTCAATCCCTTCATGGTTATTCGCAAAGTAAAAGATTGAAAAAGAAAGTAAGTAGGAAACTAGAATTGTAGATCGGAAACTTATATGATGGAAAATAGACCTGGGGGCCATAGGTTTCACTAGAGGCTTCTCTCAAGACAGAAATTATTACGGTAGGTGAACAAATTACTGCCGAGCAATTGATAGAAAAGCGCAAAGTTATGACGATATCTAAGGCAATGATCATGAACAAAGGCATCACGTCCGTGTCAACTAGACCAAAACGATTCTGCATCTACCACTATTACTCTACACATCGACCGCTATCTAGCATGCATCTAGAGTATCAAGTTCATAAAGAATGGAGTAACGCCTTAAGCAAGATGACATGGTGTAGACTCAAACAATATGATGAAAATCCCATCTTTTTATCCTCGTCGGCAACAATACAATACGTGTCGTTTCCCCTTCTGTCACTAGGATCGAGCACCGCAAGATTGAACCCAAAGCTAAGCATTTCTCCCGTTGCAAGAAAAACAAATCTAATTGAACAAACCAAATCGATAGTTCGAAGAGACTTGCAAAGATATCAAATCATGCATATAAGAATTCAGAAGAGATTCAAATAATATTAATAGATAAGCTGGTCATAAATCCACAATTCATCAGATCATGGCAAACACATCGCAAAAGAGTATTACATCGAATAGATCTCCAAGAACATCGAGGAGAACATGGTATTGAGAATCAAAGAGAGAGAAGAAGCCATCTAGCTACTAACAATGGACCCGTAGGTGCGTTGTAAACTACTCCTGCTTCATTGGAGAGGCAATGTTGTTGATGTAGAAGCCCTCCATGATCGAATCCCCCTCCGGCAGGATGCCGAGAAAGGCCCCAAGATGGGTTCTCACAGGTACAGAAGGTTATAGTGGTGGAAAAGTGGTTTCGTGGCTCCTTGGAAGTTTTTTGCAGTATAAGAGTATATATAGGAGGAAGATCTAGGTCAGGGGTCGCCGAGGGGCCCACAAGGTTGGGGGCGCGCCCTGTACCCTTGTGGCCACCTCACGGCTCTTCTGACTTACACTCCGAGTCTCCTGGGTGTCTTCTGGTCCATGAAAAATCATCGCAAAAGTTTTATTCCGTTTGGACTCTGTTTGGCATTCCTTTTCTGCGAAACTCTAAATAAAGGGAAAAAACAGAAACTGGCCCTGGGCTCTAGGTTAATAGGTTAGTCCCAAAAATCATATAAAATAGCATATTAATATATATAAAACATCCAAAATAGATAATATAATAGCATGGAACAATCAAAAATTATAGATACATTGGAGACGTATCAAGCATCCCCAAGCTTAATTACTGCTCGTCCTTGAGTATGTAAATGATAAAAATAGATTTTTTATGTGGAATGCTACCTAACATATTTGTCCATGTAATTCTCTTAATTGTGGCATGAATGATCAGATCCATAAGATTCAAAACAATAGTTTAATATTGACATAAAAACAATAATACTTCAAGCATACTAACAAAAATAATTATGTCTTCTCAAAATAACATGGCCAAAGAAAGATCATCCCTACAAAATCATATACTCTGGCTATGCTCCATCTTCATCACACAAAATATTCAAATCATGCACAACCCCGATGACAAGCCATGCAATTGTTTCATACTTTGGACATTCTCAAACCTTTTCAACTTTCACACAATACATGAGTGTGAGCCGTGGACGTAGCACTATAGGTGGAATAGATGGTGGTTGTGGAGAACACAAAAAGAAGGAGATAGTCTCACATCAAATAGGCGTATCAACGGGCTATGGAGATGCCCATTAATAGATATCAATGTGAGTGAGTAGGGATTGCCATGCAACGGATGCACTAGAGCTATAAGTGTATGAAAGCTCAAAAAGATAGAAAACTAAGTGGGTGTGCATCCAACTTGCTTGCTCATGAAGACCTAGGGCGTTTGAGGAAGCACATCATTGGAATATACAAGCCAAGGTCTATAATGAAAAAGTCCCACTATTATATGAAAGTGATATTATAGGATACTCTCTATCATGAAGATCACAGTGCTACTTTGAAGCACAAGTGTGGCAAAAAGGATAGTAACATTGTCCCTTCTCTCTTTTTCTCTCATTTTTTCTTTTCTCCTTTTTTTGGGCCTTCTCTTTTTTTATTTAGCCTTTCTCTTTTTTTCCCTCACATGGGACAATGCTCTAATAATGAAAATCATCACACTTCTGTTTACTTACAACTCAAAAATTACAACTCCATACTAGAATAAAAATACGACTCTATGTGAATGCCTCCGATGGTGTACCGGCATGTGCAATGAATCAAGTGCGACATGTGTGAAAGAATGAAGAACGGTGGCTTTGCCACAAATACAATGTCAACTACATGATCATGCAAAGCAATATGACAATGATGATGTATGTCATAATAAACGGAATGGTGGAAAGTTGCATGGCAATATATCTCGAAATGGCTTTGGAAATGCCATAATAGGTAGGTATGGTGGCTGTTTTGAGGAAGGATGTGTGGTGGGTTTATGGTACCGGTGAAAGTTACGCGGTATTAGAGAGGCTAGCAGTGGCGGAAAGGTGAGAGTGCGTATAATCCATGGACCCAACCTTAGTTATAAAGAACTCACATACTTATTGCAAAAATCTATTAGTCATCGAAACAAAGTACTAGCCGCATGCTCCTAGGGGGATAGATTGGTAGGAAAATACCATCGCTCGTCCCCGACCACTACTCATAAGGAAGACAATCAAAAAACATCTCATGCTCCAACTTTGTTACATAACAGTTCACCATACGTGCATGCTACGGGACTCACAAACCTTAACACAAGTTTTTATTATATCCCTCTTGGATGCCTATCATATTAGGACTAATTTATAACCAAAGCAAATTACCATGCTGTTCTAAAGACTCTCAAAATAATATAAGTGAAGTATGAGAGTTCATCAATTTCTATAAAATAAAGCCACCACCCTTCTCTAAAAAGATATAAGTGAAGCACTAGAGCAAAATTGCCTAGCTCAAAAGATATAAGTGAAGCACATAGAGAATTCTAGTAAATCACGATTCATGTGTGTCTCTCCCAAAAGGTGTGTACAGAAAGGATGATTGTGGCAAACTAAAAACAAAAGACTCAAATCATACAAGACGCTCCAAGCAAAACACATATCATGTGGTGAATAAAAATATAGCCTCAAGTAAAATTACCGATAGACGAAGATGAAAGAGGGAATGCCTTCCCGGGGCATCCCCAAGCTTAGGCTTTTTGACATCCTTGAATATTACCTCGGGTTGCCTTGGGCATCCCCAAGCTTAGGCTCTTTCCACTCCTTATTCTATAGTCCATCAAATCCTTACCCAAAACTTGAAAACTTCACAACACAAAACTCCAACAGAAAATCTCATAAGCTCTGTTAGTATAAGAAAATAAATCACCACTTTTGGTACTGTTGTGAACTCATTCTTTATTTATATTGGTGTAATATCGACTGTATTCCAACTTTTCCATGGTTCGTACCCCCCGATACTAGCCATAGATGCATCAAAATAAGCAAACAACACGCGAAAAACAGAATCTGTCAAAAACAGAACAGTCTGTAGCAATCTGGAGATTTCGAATACTTCTGTAACTCCAAACATCCTGATAAACTACGAAGTCCTGGAAAATTTGCTTATATATCCTCTACAAAAAGAATCAGTATTTTATCGTGCTTTTGTTAAAAATGAAAACTAATCTCCTGGGTGTAAAAGTGTCTGTTTTTCAGCAGGATCAAATCAACTATCACCGTGAGCTATCCCAAAGGTCTTACTTGGCACAAACACTAATTAAAACACAAAACCACATCTAACCAGAGGCTATATGAAATATTTATTTCAAAACAAGAAAGAAAAATATTGGGTTTTCTCCCAACAAGCGCTTTTCTTTAAAGCCTTTTAGCTAGGCATTGATAATTTTAATGATGCTCACATGAAAGATAGCAATTGAAGGACAAAGAGAGCATCATGAAGCTTGTGGTTGCAAAATGGGCATCGATAGCCACCATTGCAGGTCCTAATACGCCTGTTATGCATTCCCGCATAAATCTCCCTCAAGATTTGCCTCTTGTACCTCCTCTGGCCAACTTCATCCTTGCGGTCCACATCGTCAGACGACACCTATACAAATAGTAAAACAAATTTGGCATCAAGGGAACAGGGGCGACGACAGCGGCCGGCGAGGGGATCGAGGGCAGTCGGCCAAAGGCGCCCGGCCAGAGCTTGCAGGCGGCGACAGAGTGGGCGGCGAGAGGGTGGAGGAGCAGCTAGCAGAGGGGCGGCGAGAGGGGGAGGAGCATTACCTGCGGCAGCGGTGGTGGTGGCGCGCAGTGGCGGAGGAGAAACCCTAACCGCAGCTGCCGGCGTCGGGCGGAGGGGGACGATTGAGAGATGAGCGTGCGGGGGGTTGGGCCCCGTGTTTTGTTTTGCTGTAGCGGTAGCGTGGGTACAGGGAGCGCGCTACTTCTAAGCCCAATATCAGTAGTGCTTTGTCCTGAAAAAACGCTACTGCTAAGGCTAAGCATGTAAAAACATCAAAAATATACATTGGTCATCATTGATCTTTTTGTGTAGAATCTAAATAGTCAATATGAATCCTCACCGTACCTGTATAGGCACAGGTGAAGATTCATATTGCAGCCACAAATCCTACACATACAGTTCAATGAAGACCAAGTGCTCGAGATAGTTTGAGAAGTAACATATTTAAGGTGGTAAACACCTTGTTCGCTTAGCAGTATGGGACTAACTTAATTAGTTGCAAGAGGGGATGATACTTAGTTGAAAAATGATGCTACTAAGTACTTTAGCAGTAGCGCGCCTAGTAGAAGGGCGCTACTACTATATATAGCCTGAAGGCAACACCGTGGCAATTGTAGTAGTAGCGTCGTTTCACCTAGAGCGCTACTACTACTGGGCTATTAGTAGCGTGGTCTTCTGACGCTCTGTACTGCTAATTAGCAGTAGCGTTTGTTTTTAAACCTCGCTGTTTCTAAGATTCTGTGTATAAGGTTTTCCCTAGTAGTGTAAGCCGATACCACCTAATGTTTTCCTTGATATTATGCATAACCCTTCAGTCAAATTGCCTACGGAGGAGGATCTTGCTATTCCTGACCCAGAGGCGCAATTGGTGACGGCTCTTCATGTTATTCCTGATTGGACAGTTCCATATTTGGCTTATATGAACCGGGGCGAGTTACCTGAAGATCAAACTTTGGCCAGGCTAATAACATGGCGGTATAAGTCAATGACTATTGTCAATGGAGAGTTGCATCATTGCAGTGTCACAGGGATATTTCAACGTTGTGTTTCTCCTAAAGAAGACCGTGAGATTCTACGAGAGATTCATGAAGGAGATTGTGGTCATCATCCTGGCTCTAAATCTCTCATAGCAAAAGCTTTTCACCATAGATTTTATTGGCTGACGGCTCATGATGATGCAGAGGATTTGGTCAGCAACTGTGATGGTTGTTAGAAATTCTCAAGACGAGCTCATGTGCCAGCTCAAGAATTGAGGAAGATTCTAATTACTTGGCCGTTTGCTGTCTGGGGGCTAGATATGGTTGGACCTTTCAAAAGGTCCAAGGATAAAAAGACCCGCCTTTTGGTGGAGGTTGACAAATTCACAAAGTGGGTTGAAGCAGAGCCGGTCAGTAAGTGTGATGCGGCAATAGCGGTTCAGTTCATCAAAAAGGTGATTTTCCCGGTTTGGCTTTCCTCACAACATTATAACTGATAATGGCACTAATCTGTCCAAGGGTGCTATGAAAGAATTTTGTCAACGAGAGCATATTCGTGTGGATGTACCATTAGTGGCTCACCCCCAGTCCAATGGCCAAGCTGAAAGAGCCAATCAAGAAATTTTGAGAGGCATCAAGCCCCGGCTTATGGTCCCTTTGTAGAGGACGCCGGGTTGTTGGGTGGAGGAATTGCCCTGAGTGTTATGGAGTATCAATACTGCCCCCAACAGATCTATGAGTTACACGCCTTTCTTCATGGTTTACGCAACAAAGGCGGTTCTCCCTAGTGACATTCGTCACGACTCGCCCCTTGTGGTGGCTTATGTTGCTCTTGACATATTGGATGAGGAGCGTGACCGTGCGACGACTCGTTCAGCGATTTATCAGTAAGATCTGCGTTCATATCATAGTCACCGGGTTAAAACCAGGACCTTTCAAGAAGGAGATTTGGTGCTCCGGCTCATCCAGGATCAAACTGACATGCACAAGCGGGTCATACTACCTTATCGATGTTCGAGACCACAAGGACTCACGCACATCGGAGGAAGAGACCCGCCGGCCGTGGAATATTGCTCATCTTTGGCCTTATTACACCTGAGCTGCCCGCTCTCGTGATGTACATATTTTGTCAATACATATATTATGATGAATATAATAAAGTCGGCATCCCCGATAATTCAGGGCCTCTGCCTTTTCATTTCTAAGAATATGAGTCTTTATTGTCACTTCATACGATCACTTGGGAGCTTCCTGCTTATTGAGCATATCTGTGACTACCCTCTTGATCCGGCTTGACGCCATGATTAAAAAATACTTGGGGGCTTCCTACTCATTGAGCATAGCTGTGACTACCATCTTGATCCGGCTTGTACGCCATGATTACAAAATACTTGGGGGATTCCTGCTCATTGAGCATAGCTATGACAACCCTATAATCTGGCTTATACACCTAGAATGAAATATTACTTCGGGGCTCCTTGTTAATGAACAGAGCTTTGTTGTCCCTTGTGATAGGCTTGGACGCCAGGTGTATTCACCAAAAATCCGGGTTATCCTGCCTTAGTTTGCCTGCCACTCCGACCAGGTAATCCTGGAATGACCCGTTGTACTCTTGACAATCAATCTTATAAAGACCCTGAATTTGTCAAAGTAAAAATGGCGATTGGTCCTGTGAGGTCCAGCTTACGGGTTTGAATTAAGGTTTAACTCAGAGGCTATGCGGCCCTTGAATAGCACTTGACATTGAGGCTTGGTAGCCTATGAATGCCTTGTTTTTCTGATTTATTTTGCTCTAAATATTTTTTGAGATTCATCTTTTGTTGCCATATTGCTATATGTTTGAAAACTGATTAGGGCCACGTTGCCTTATGGTTCATTTATGAATCTATCCGGAGTTTTGTTAACCCGGCCTGACTTTGGACTTTAAGTCGCCAGTGTATGATGATTATGTGCTTGGAGTTCTGGCTCTAAGCTTTGGGATGTTACCCCTTTCTGCATATGGCGTTCTAAGCCGGCGGTGTGAATAAATTACTGCACGAAGCATGATAAGTCGGCATTGTAAACAATATCACATGTATGATATTTATTTTGTTATGATTATATGAGGTTTCGATAAACCAACCCTGGTTATGGACTATTTAGTCATCAGTGGTTTTTATATGGGGTATTGTGACCCACCCTGGGGTAAACCGCCAGGGCACTTATTATCTGTTTATGTGCAGGAAAACATGATAAGTATGGTCTGCATAATTGATGGTATTATGAGCATAAGTGGCAGATCTTCAAATGATGGATCGGCAGTGCTATGCAAATAAAATGTGCACGATGGCACGACATATCATTGTTTGTAACTAGCCTATTACAAGGCATCTGACGCCCCAAAAGGACAAGTGTTTTTAGCATCCAAATGCTATGCCTGATAAACCAGCTCATGGATTAAGACTTTTAGTCTTGGCGGGTCGAAGCCTCCGGGTCATCTTGCGCTTCTTCTTCTTCATCGTCTTGATTATCCATTGGCTGGAAGTCGGGCGTAGCCCAGTTGATACCGGTCAAAGCTCTAAACACAGCCTTGTCGTCAATAAGACTTGATGGATCAATCTTAGAAGCAAAGGTATGCTTACGAGTCGGTGGGATGAGATCCACTTCTTGATGAACCGGTGCCTTTAACTTCTTGTTCTCAGCGTCATATGCCGCTTGGTATTGGGATAGATCTGTTTCTTCAGCTAGCTTGCGTGCTATTGGATGCATTGCCCTTGCTATTTGTGCAAAATCAGTAGCGCCGAAGGGAGACCCGTCTTCTTTCACACTAGGGCAGCCATTGGCTAAATCTTCTTTCACACTAGACCCGTCTACTAAGATCTTTATCGGTCAAACTGTATAACAACATATGTCATTCCCTTTGTCACTGGTATGTTAGTTGGCCGAGATTCGATCGTTGGTATCATCATACCTAGTTCAATCTGGTTCCCGGCAAGTATATGTACTCGTTCCGTAATGGATCATCCCGCAACTAACTCATTAGTTACATGGCTTGCAAGGCTTATAGTGATGTGCATTACCGAGAGGGCCCATAGATACCTCTCCGATACACAGAGTGACAAATCCTAATCTCGATCTATGCCAACTCAACAAACACCTTCGGAGACACCTGTAGAGCATCTTTATAATCACCCAGTTACGTGGTGATGTTTGATAGCACACAAGGTGTTCCTCCGGTATTCGGGAGTTGCATAATCTCATAATCAGAGGAATATGTATAAGTCATGAAGAAAGTAATAGCAATAAAACTAGATGATCATAACGCTAAGCTAACCGATGGTTCCTGTCCATCACATCATTCTCTAATGATGTGATCCCGTTCATCAAATGACAACACATGTCTATGGTCAGGTGATGACCCACAAGTATAGGGGATCTATCGTAGTCCTTTAGATAAGTAAGAGTGTCGAACCCAACGAGGAGCAGAAGGAAATGATAAACGGTTTTCAGCAAGGTATTCTCTGCAAGTACTGAAATAAGTGGTAACAGATAGTTTTGTAATGAGATAATTTGTAACGAGCAACAAGTAACAAAAGTAAATAAAGTGCAGCAAGGTGGCCCAATCCTTTTTGTAGCAAAGGACAAGCCTGGAAAAACTCTTATATAAGGAAAAGCGCCCCCGAGGACACATGGGAATATTGTCAAGCTAGTTTTCATCACGTTCATATGATTCGCGTTTGGTACTTTGATAATTTGATATGTGGGTGGACCGGTGCTTGGGTGCTGTTCTTACTTGAACAAGCATCCCACTTATGATTAACCTCTATTGCAAGCATCCGCAACTACAAAAAAAGTATTAAGGTAAACCTAACCGTAGCATGAAACATATGGATCCAAATCAGCCCCTTATGAAGCAACGCATAAACTAGGGTTTAAGCTTCTGTCACTCTAGCAACCCATCATCTAATTATTACTTCCCAATGCCTTCCTCTAGGCCCAAATAATGGTGAAGTGTTATGTATTCGACGTTAACATAGCACCACTAGAGGCTAGAAAACATACATCTCATCAAAATATCGACCGAATACCAAATTCACATGACTACTAATAGCAAGACTTCTCCCTTGTCCTCAGGAACAAACGTAACTACTCACAAAGCATAAACATGTTAATAATCAGAGGGGTATTAATATGCATAAAGGATCTAAACATATGATCTTCCACCAATTAAACCAACTAGCATCAACTACGAGGAGTAATTAACACTACTAGCAACCTACTAGCACCAATCCCGGACTTGAAGACAAGAATCGGATACAAGAGATGAATTACGGTTTTGAGATGAGATGGTGCTGATGAAGATGTTGATGGAGATTGCCCTCTCCCGATGAGAGGAGCGTTGGTGATGACGATGGCGATGATTTCCCCCTCCGGGAGGGAAGTTTCCTCGGCAGAACAGCTCTGCCAGAGCTCTAGATTGGATCCGCCAAGGTTCCACCTCGTGGCGGCGGAGCTTCGTCCCGAAAGGTTGCTTCCTATTTTTTTCTCGACGAAAGACTTCATATAGGAGAAGATGGTCATTGGAGAGCCACCAGGGGGCCCACGAGGCAGGGGGGCGCGCCCCCACCCTCGTGAGAAGGGTGTGGCCCCCCTGGTCTTCATCTTTGGCGAGGATTTTTCATCATTTATTATAAGGTGTTCCGTGGAGTTTTGGGACTTTTGGAGTTGTGCAGAATAGGTCTCTAATATTTGCTCCTTTTCTAGCCCAGAATTCTAGCTGCCGGCATTCTCCCTCCTTATGTAAACCTTGTAAAATAAGAGAGAATAGCCATAAGTATTGTGACATAATGTGAAATAACAGCCCATAATGCAATAAATATTGATATAAAAACATGATGCAAAATGGAGGTATCATCAGGAAACTTAACCATCTTTGATTAATGAGCTAGTCAAGTAGAGGCATACTAGGGACACTCTGTTTGTCTATGTATTCACACATGTACTAAGTTTCCGGTTAATACAATTCTAGCAGGAATAACAAACATTTATCATGATATAAGGAAATATAAATAACAAATTTATTATTTCCTCTAGGACATATTTTCTTCACAATGTTCATGCCTATGTGGATGATATTGTTGTGAAATCCAAGAAGAAGGAATCCTTGATAGATGATTCGAAAGAGACCATTGACAATATCCGGGTCTACAAGATGATGCTTAACCCGGCCAAGTGTGTTTTTGGTGTGCCAGCAGGCAAGCTCTTGGATTTTTTGGTTTCAGAACGAGGCATCGAAGCTAACTCGGAAAAAAATCAAGGCTGTTACTTCTTTGCTAAACCGGCGTGCATTAATGATCTTCAGCATCTGGCGGGTCGTATTGCGGCCTTAAGCCGGCTCATAAGCCGGTTAGGAGAAAAAGCTATCCCTCTATACCAGATGATGTAGAAAACAAATCACTTTGTCAGGAGTGATGCTGCTGATCAGGCGTTTAAAGCCCTGAAGAAATAGTTAGCTGAGTCGCCAATCCTTGCAACTCCTATTGCTAAGCAGCCCTTGTTGTTATATGTGCCTGCCAAGAGCCGAGCCATCCGTGTGGCGATTGTGGTGGAACAGAAGGAAGGAGGAAAGGAACATCGGGTTTAGCGGTCGGTTTTATTATATCAGTGAGGTGCTCATTGAATCCATGCAGAGGTATCCGCATTGGCAGAAGCTGGTATATGGGGTGTGCATGGCTAGTCGAAAGCTCAAGCAATATTTCCTTGGCTATCCCATCACTGTGGTTAGTTCTGCTCCCTTAGGGGATATTATTCAAAACAAAGAGGCCACAGTACGGGTAGCCAAGTGGGCCATTGAGCTTGGACCCCATGGTTTGAAATATACGCCTCACACAGCCATCAAATCTCAAGCACTTGTGGATTTCATCAATGATTGGACAGAGTTGCAGATGCCGGAGGAGATAAATTTTATTATGTTTTAATGTTGATGTTCCCTTGTACTAACAATGCAGTTGAGTATGAAGCCTTGCTCCATGGTCTTTGGATGGCTAAGGAGATGAATCTAAGTCGGGTGAGGTGCTTTGGCGACTCAGATTTGGTGGTTCAGCAAGTCTTAGGCACTTGGGATTCTAAAGACCTACTCATGGCGGCCGCCGAGAGGTTGATGCTATTGCTGGTCATTTCAAAGGCTATCAAGTGGAACATGTTGATCGCGGGAAAATGAGGCGGCTGATGCTTTGAGCCGGCTAGGGTCCCAGCGTAAGCCGGTTCCACCTAATGTTTTCCTTGATATTCTGCATAACCCTTCAGTCAAATTGCCTACGGAGGAGGATCTTGCTATTCCTGACCCGGAGGCGCAATTGGTGATGGCTCTTCATGTTATTCCTGATTGGACAGTTCCATATTTCACTTATATGACCCGGGGCGAGTTACCTGAAGATCAAACTTTGGTCATGCTACTAACACGGCGGTTTAAGTCAATGACTATTGTCAATGGAGAGTTGCATCATTGCGGTGTCACAGGGGTATTTCAGCGTTGTGTTTCTCCTAAAGAAGGTCGTGATATTCTACGAGAGATTAATGAAGGAGATTGCGGTCATCATGCTGGCTCTAAATCTCTCATAGCAAAAGCTTTTCACCATGGATTTTATTTGCTGATGGCACATGATGATGCAGAGGATTTGGTCAGTAACTGTGATGGTTGTTAGAAATTCTCAAGACGAGCTCATGTGCTAGCTCAAGAATTGAGGATGATTCCAATTACTTGGCCATTTGCAGTCTGGGGGCTGGATATGGTCGGACCTTTCAAAAGGTCCATGGATAAAAAGACCCACCTTTTGGTCGCGGTTGACAAATTCACAAAGTGGGCTGAAGCAGAGCCGGTTAGTAAGTGTGGAGGCGGCAATAGCGGTTCAGTTCATCAAAAAGGTGATTTTCTAGTTTGGCTTTCCTCACAGCATTATAACTGATAATGGCACTAATCTGTCCAAGGGTGCTATGAAAGAATTTTGTCAACGAGAGCATATTCGTCTGGATGTATCATCAGTAGCTCACCCCCAGTCCAATGGCCAAGCTGAAAGAGCCAATCAAGAAATTTTGAGAGGCATCAAGCCCCGGATTATGGTCCCTTTGCAGAGGACGCCGGGTTGTTGGGTGGAGGAATTTCCCTCAGTGTTATGGAATATCAATACTACCCCCAACAGATCTATGGGTTGCACGCCTTTCTTCATGGTTTACGCAGCAGAGGCGGTTCTCCCTAATGACATTCGTCACGACTCGCCCCATGTGGCGGCTTATGTTGAAGCTGATAATGAAAAAGCACGTCAAGATGCTCTTGACCTTTTGAGTGAGGAGCGTGACCATGCGGCAGCTCGTTCATCGATTTATTAGTAAGATCTGCGTTGATATCATAGCCGTCGGGTTAAAGCAATAATGCTACACTTACGGATGACTTACGGAAGCTTTACGGAATGACTAGGATAGAATCCGACGTGGTCGCGAGCAAGTGCCAAACAGCCAGACCGTCTGCCTTCTAGCTTCTACCTCGAACAAAAAAGAACAGCCAGCCGCCTCCTTGTTTTCCAGACAGGCCGCTTGGATTCCCTCGTTCCACATTGAACAACTAGCCGCTGGGATTCTAGATCCGAGGGCGTTGTTGTCGCAGCAGGTCGCTGCATAAACTGTTGTCCGTCGCAGATTTGGCACTGCGGACGACGCTGGGGGTGGACTAAGGTGTGTGTTTGGCCGAGCTTGAGGACTGTAGGAGTTGAGGTTCTTGCCCCAATATTGTTCAATCTCTGCATCTTCCATCTAACTTTTCTTCATCAGATTACGATTGATTTTTTTGCCCCAATAATTTGTTATGTTCAATATCTGCACCTTTCTTGTGTCTGAATCTACAGAAGTGTAGCACATTATTTATGATTGATTGTTTGTTCCTACGCATGCTTCTGAATGTATACATCTTGTATAGATCATGTTCCACATGCCAAATGTTAGCACAATATGTTACCATCCCCTATAAATTTATTTTATATTCCCTTTGAACAATAATAATGTTTACAATTTTCTTGATTTATAGAAATGTGTGATGGAATTGGTGGTGTTCCAGAATCAAGTGACATGCCTAGTTCAAGCGATGATGACAACATTAAGCATCGGAATGAGCAACACGGAACTTGAACATGACCATGGTGAATCTCAACCAGATGCCTTACTTGGAGACCCTAAATTGGGGATGACCTTTGATACTGAGAATGAGGTGCGAGAGTAATACAACAACTACGCTAAAGCAAAGGGCTTTGATGTGACAAGAAGAAGCTCAAGCAATGCTGATAATGGACAGCTGAAGCATCTTACACTTTCGTGCTCTCGGTATGGTAAGACTCAATCCAACTCAAGTACTATGTTGAAACCAAATCCAACAACCGGGTTAGGATGTAAAGCTAAAATCAATATTAGCCATGGTCCTGATGGGAAGTTTCATCTTTCAACCGTCATTTTAGATCATAATCACAGATTAAGTTCAGACAAGTCTCGGTTATTCAGATGCAACCAAAAATTGGACTTCCATGTGAAGCGAAGGTTTGAGCTGAATGACCGGGCTGGAATTCGAGTAAACGAGAATTTCAATTCTTTTGTTGTGGAAGCAAATGGTCATGAGAACCTAACTTTTGGTGAGAAGGATGCTCGCAATTTTCTAGAGAAAACAAGAAGGTTGAAACTTGGCAGAGGTGATGGACCTTGATGATGAATCTCGACTAAGGAATGTTTCTTGGGCTGATGCAGGAAGTAGAGCAGTGTATGACTCTTTTCATGACGCCATTATTTTTGACACAACATATTTGACGAATAAATATGATATGCCTTTTGCTTGTTTAGTCGGAGTGAATCATCATGGACAATCAGTTTAGCTTGGATGTGCGCTATTATCATATGAAGATACTGAAACATTTGTTTGATTATTTCAAGCATGGCTCACATGTATGCATGACAAATCTCCATCCAAAAACTATTGTAATCGATCAAGCAAAAGCAATTCAAAATGGTGTGGAAAGAGTTTTTCCAGAATCTCGATATAGATGGTGTTTGAGGCATATAATGAAGAAGATACCCGAGAAGTTTGGTGGATATGATGAATATGATCACATTAAGGTTGCTATTGGCAAGGCAGTTTATGATTCATTAACAGTTACAGAGTTTGAAGTTGCTTGGATGCTTATGCTTGAGAAGTATGATCTTGGTGATAATGAATGTCTTAAAGGTCTTTACTGCAATCAGCACCGATGGGTTCATGTCGCCACTTTGAATTCAGAGGGATTCTCTGTAGGCATGTGTTGCGTGTTTTCTTACTAATTTTGTATTTATTTCAGGCTCGCTCCATGAATTTGAAAAAGAAAATGTCCAATAAAAAAGGAAATCATCACATGATGATATTCTACAACAAGACGTTGTGGAACAAGATGGCCAAGCTTGTAGTAGCATGGCTGAGGTATGCTTATTTCTCACCTTTTTATTTCTAGTAAACTCTTAAACATCCATGTAATTTTATCACTTTCTTTGGAGCAGAAATCATTTGACTTGGGCATTACCAATGGCGACATAAATCCACCACAAGGATCGGCTACAGTATCACTTGGAGGTTCATCGACAATGGTTATGCCCCAAATTCTTGGAAAATATACGAGTATGCTATTTGAAGTTCAGCAGGGATCGACTGTAGAGCCTAGTTCTACAGTATTACATTTCGATGAAAGTTAAGGGCTCGACAATATGATGGACCAGGGTTTGGACATGATTTACATAGTTTGAATATGTTGGATGCAATATTTTGTATGACCTTGTTAACTTTAATGTAATACCTGATACCTGGTAGGTACCAGTGCACTAGAAAAGTAGACAGATTTATGTTTTGTCATCTTGTTTCTGCCCAAGGTACTTGAATTTGTCTCTGTTATATGGTTCAAGTATTAGTTGCTTCCAGTTTCAGTTCCAGTTCAAATGTTAGGTGGTTCTTTTATGTCGATCCTAGCAGAAACATCAGCAGCAAATACTCTTTATTTGTCATTCTCAAGAAACAATGACAGAATGTAAGAGGCAAGAATATGATGAAACCCACTTTTTTATTGATCTGAGGCAAGTACATGAGTGCACGAACGTGCTAGTCAGTCGTGGCTAACTAAATCCCTGAATAAGGAGATATGTTTACAATGACGATGCCCTGATTTTGCGCCCTCCTCTTATTAATAAACTGAACTGCCTTGATTTTGCGCCCTTTCTGTATCAGCTGCTGGTGATGCTTACAGCTTTGGGATAACTCTGCTGGATCCTGAAGATGTTCACAGGGAGGGCACTAGCTGATGGTATGTTCAGAGAAGGATTGAGTCTGCACTTGTTTGCAGAGATGGCATGTCCTGACAAGATATACACATGCAGCCATATGATAATGACGATGATGCAAGATTGAATATTGTATTGGCTTGCTTAGCTTCTGTTATCAGAATCGGCATCTTGTCTAGTACTGTTTCATCACACATCTAACACAGCTCTGAATCTGTCAAGGAAAAAGTGACATCATCAGACAACCAAGGGACATGGGCAATTACAAACAACATGCAGGATTTTTGTGATTTTAATTGCTCGGCATTGCAACAATGGAGGACCTCACTGTGCCACAATCCGACCAAGAGCTCGCGCCACCGCAACCGACGACCAAGAGCTTGCGCCACCGCAGCCGACCACCAAGAGCTCGCGCCGCTGTCGCTGGAGACCAAGATCTCGTGCCGCAGCCGCCAGAGAGAAAGAACTCGTGAGCGCCGCCCGCGTATGACTTAGCGATTTCCGCGCCGCCGCTGACTGCAAAGAGCTCACCAATCGGATTCCCTCGGGCAGGAGCTCGCCGTGGCCGTCACAGGGGAGCTAGACCCGCCGCGCGAGGGAACTGGCAGGTCGGGCCGCCTCGAAGGACCCTCGCCATGTAACACCGCCGCTGATCTGGGGGAACATCCTCTCCGCTGTCAGCCATCACCCATCGCCGTCGCATCACCCGGTAGAGAAAGGGGATGAGCAGGGATTATGACTTTTCTGCACTGAGTAATTTTTTTGCTGTTTTCTTCTAGACAAGGGTGGGCCGTGGGGATGACATGGACGCTTCCACATCAACAAGCATCCGTAAGTGTAGCATTATTGGTGTCAAAGTGTGAGTGCTACTGCTGGTAGTTGCCGGCCAGCAGGTCAAGGATGACCGGAACATGGCAGCGGATGTCAATGGTTTGAAGACCAAGGCGGGGAGGGAATAAGCCGGCGGCGCAACGAGCAGAGCGTCTTGGTGGCCGCCATTCTGAAGAGCGGCCGTAGGCAGATTGGCGTTGGGGAGATGGGCCATGCCGTTGGTGGCAGGTCAGGGTGGACACGGTCCGGTCGTTGACTGAGCTGCAGTTTGGACCGGTCGCCGGCGGTCTAGACCGGACCGGACCGAGCAGTGCTGCAGTCCTCTTTTCAGGGACCGGACCGGCGGGTGTAAAGCTCGGTGTGTACCGACGGGCTCGGCGGTCCCTGCGGTGGCCAGTCACTGCCATGTGGGGTCAGCATTTCGGAAAGGTGGAGGGAGAAGTAGCATGGTGGCCGGGGCCGTAGAAGATGCACCTGATGCTTGCGGTCGACAGGCGACGCTGCGGAGGAGATGCCCCTCATGCTTGTGGTGGTCGGACGACGCTCGTAGGCGGCAAGGAGGTGGT
Source organism: Triticum urartu (assembly GCF_056163025.1). Taxonomy (NCBI): domain Eukaryota; kingdom Viridiplantae; phylum Streptophyta; class Magnoliopsida; order Poales; family Poaceae; genus Triticum; species Triticum urartu. The sequence goes on along the minus strand of NC_141878.1, from coordinate 7,369,256 downwards.
TGACTAAGTCAAGAAGTTGCCAATGGCGGCCGGTCTGCAGGCGGCGCTCTTGAAGCCTCGTGATCTCATGGGACGCGGAGGTCCCTCCATGGCTCTTCCTTCCCCGTGTCGACGGCATGTTGGCAACGAGATGCAAGCTCCCCGCATCGATGGCGAGCACAACGAGGAGGTCGACAGAGGCCGCGCTCCCTGCTACACTATTTAGCGAGCCTGGACTGGACCGAAACGGGCCCATATTTACAGACCGGACCGTCCATTATATTTAGCGAGGCTGGACCGAGCGGGCCAAGAGCGAACGGGCCACGAGCGGGCTGAAAAGCCCGCTCGCTATGTCCAGCCTGAATGGCAGGAGTGCCATCCATGCATGGCAGCGGAAGCAAGATCAACGCAGAGGCAAAAGGGATTTGACGAGGCTAAGAACTCTCGTGCACTCTCTGACTAAAGTAGCAGCTGTTTCTCCTTTCGACAAGGGTAAATATGCCATTTCCATGCCTACAGTGAGTAGAGTCACATCGCTGGAAAGGAAACAAAAAAGAGCACACTCACATCGCATCTCGCTGTCTCAGGTTTCAGACTCTCAGCCGCCGCCGCTCCACCCAACGGCGCCGGCCGGTGGCCAGCCGCCGCTGCTCCTCCAGCTCCACCGCGTCCGTCCTGAACTCCGCTGCGTCCCTCACGCACTCCGCCGCGCCTCCCCCTACCCCCGCCCTTCTGCCCTGCCCCGCCCTCCTTTGCCCTAACCCTAATTCGTAGCGGCGACCAACGGCGGCGCTCCGGCCAGGCCTCTGGAAGAACAAACGGTGAGTGCCTCTGGTTTCTTTTACTCCTATCTTGACTCCTGCTTTTCCAATTTTGATTTGGTTTTAGGATTCTTGATAATTCTCTTGCTGTCTTCGCTACAGGCTGAAGTATGAGGAGCCGCCGCCGCCGTTGCTCGCCGGCGACGGCGTCCCCAGTGGAAGATGAGAACCTTCTCCCGGAGATCCTCCTGCGCCTCCCTCCGGACCCATCGTCACTCCCCCGCGCCTCCCTCGTCTGTAAGCGCTGGCGCAGCATCCTGTCCGATCCGGACTTCCTCAAGCGCTTCCGCAGGCACCACCAAAAACCTCCACTGCTCGGCTTCTTCAGAGGTAATTCAATGAGCACAGAGCACCACTTCACTCCTGTGCTCGACTCGCCGGACCGCATCGCTGCAGCCCGCTTCTCTGTGCCCAACAACAGCAACAAACACTGGAACTTCGTAGGCTGCCGCCACGGCCTCGCCATCCTAGTCAACATGTGGCTTCGTCAGGTGATGGTGTGGGATCCCCTCACCGGACAAGAGCACCGTGTGGCTTGTCCACCTGGGCTGGTGTTCGACCCGGAGGTCCACCTGGTGTACTGGGAGGCCGCGGTGATGTGCGCTGATGCCCAAGACGGGCACGTGCATGGCGATTGCTTCTCGAGACCGCTCGAATTGGTCTTGATCTGGGTCATTGGATACAGAAAAGCATTCGCTTGCCTCTATGAATCGGCATCTGGTTTATGGGGAGACATTGTCTCCATGGAGTCAACAGACACGATGTTTGGCATAAGGCCTGGCATCCTTGTTGGGAGTGCACTTTGCTGGGTGCTTTGTGGTGGTAACGTCCTTGTGTTTGATGTTGAAAGTCAGCACCTTGATTTGATCAAGAGGCCGGTAGACTGCCCTATGAACACCACCTCCTATGGATTTGTTCAGGTCTTAAGGATGGATGATAACAGACTTGGCCTCGCATATTTGTCAAAACTGACCATCCTGTTATGGGAGAGGAAATCAAACTGTGATGGCGTTGTCACATGGGTGTTTCTGCAGAAAAGTATTCAATTGCAGGAGCTCTTTCCGCATAGAATGTTTAGTCGTTGCAAAAAGATGATAATAACGGGGTATGATGAGGACACAAATGTGATTGTTCTATCTACGATCCGCGGCGTCTTCACGCTCCAACTTGACTCGATGCAGATCAAACATATTTGCAAACGAGGTGGCTTATGTTTGGACACTTTCTATCCATACACAAATTTCTATACTACAGGTAATGCCTCCTCTATATTCACATTGCACGAGCAAACAAGAGTATTTTTTTTTCTTGGATTGCTTTTGGCACATGATTGCGGTAATAAATTGTAGTTGCGATTAAAAATTGACTGGATATATAAAAATGTGTTCAGTTGTTTGTTTCCTTGTTGGTCTGGTCATGAGTTATGGTGATGTGATTTCTTATTATTACCATGCCAGATTAAAGCTAGAACGAGAATATAACTATTTCATTGATTTGTGGCCGTTTCTAATTGGTAACCACAGTCGTGTGCTGGCAATTTGTGATGTCGTGAAGCCGTCTGCTACATGAAATAGTTAACCGGCTGGCACACTTGGAAGCTTAAATCTAGTTATATTTTCCCATACAATAAATTTATGGGAAATATAATGTCTATTTTCACTGACCTTGATACTAAATATCAATTTATAACATGTACATTATGTGTTGTAAAAAAAAGAACACTAGTTAATTAAATTCGAATGGTACTATGTAATCACTGTGGTTTTCCAATATGTGCTTTCTTCTAGACCATTGGCCATAATTTTAGAAATTTCCCATCATATCATTGATGGTGATGTAATTTCTTATTATTACTTTTCTACCTTAAAGCTAGAAGAAGAATATAACTAATGGTTTGATGTCTGTCCATTGCTAATTGCTAACTGCAATCATGTACTTATAATGATTAGCTTCGTTTAGGGGGATTCATTTACTGTCATCATAACAGAAGCTAATCCCCCTCCTCCAGTTACCTAAAGTTATAATGGTTTGCACATATGCCTTCTCATTGATTCAACTTATCTTTGATATTTCTTTCCTTTTGTGCTTCTTTTGCTTGTACGCAGGGGAGTTGGCTGGAGACTGCGCGAATCTGAAATGTGAACACATGAGATGTACTAATATTCTATCTTTGTTGAAAAAGTGAGGTAATTTATCTTCTAGCTATGAGTATATCTTTTGTCTTGAAGGCAGTATATCATTTCATGTTGATTACTCAGCTTAGATGGTGCATGATTTATGATTTTAGATTCCTAATGCATAAATTCAATTAATTTTGAAACCGTGTAGTTCTTATATTTCTGTAAGGTATGTTGTTCATTTGGAACAATCTAGGAAGTCCAGTCTTCGCCTCTAATGGATGCAAGCTTTCAGTCACTGATCTTTTACTAGTTTTAATTTGATTGTACATACTTATCCGGAGAAATAAAAACTAGAGAACATGATAACCATAGAGGTTGCAGGTGTGCCATCACAAACTGATTGATCTTCTATTGGTTTTCTCCTTTGTATTGCTATTTTTTATTAAAAAAATGCTGTGATGATTCAGCTTTGGAGTTTTTTGTATAGTTTGTACAGTGTTGTATGGTTAAACTTTATTGTTGGCTCAAAAAAAATCGCTTTTCTTTGAGAGTAGTATGAAATGGGTACACTGAGATGGCTTTGATTGTTCTGCAAGTATGTTGAGTAATACTTGGGTTACTTTAACAAAGAAAAAGGGCTAGATGGTTCTTCAATTCTGTATGCTGTGAATGTGTTCTGGTTGACGCTAAGATTGCTATTATGTACAGTAGCATGTCACGTGGAACTTCTCGGATTTAATCATGTGAATTTTTTATTATGATCTAAGATCAGTCGACTTTAGTCAAGTTGCATGCCTGGTAGACTAGTGGAGTCGATTTGGTTAATCGCTTGTATTAACTAGGTGGGTGGACAAGAAGCAGTAGGCTATGTCACTTTAGACATTGTGTTTGTGAAGTCCCTCACTACATTTGATCCATCTTGTGAGTCTTGCTAGTGATCTAACAGTGATATGCTGATGACATGACCTCATCACCACATGCAACACAGACAGGCAGTGCTCCTAAATTATAACATATAATATATTTAGAATTATAGATGCTGCCTAGTTAGAGGACATCACGTAGGAAGGTTCTTAGATGCACAGCATCAAGTGTGTCTTTTGTAACTCCGTGAGTTAAAAGAGAAAAAAAATAAAGAGAAGAAGAGGGGCACGAAACAGGCCCTTGGCTATAAAAGTTTTCTATGCGTGTGGTCGTTATTATTTGATGTGATCAAAATTTAGGAGAGCCAATTAGACTAGTCGTTGTTGAGTTGTTGAGTAGACAAGTTGGGATTAGGGAGAGGTTGTTAGGATGTCTTATACATGTTGGTGTCGTTTGGAGAGTCCTAAGTTTAGGTCACGTTGGACATAGGGTGACAAGTATTAGTAGTGTTTACATTGGAGTCTATGTAATCATGCTATTATTTACAATAAAGGAGAAAATCATATGGGAAGCTATGACAGTGTGGGGAAAATATCCTGTGTTCTTGTGTGTATCTGTACGGATCAATCAAGTGGCCGTGAGATTAGATTGCATCCTAAGCTAGCCTACATCAAAAGCATCCACCAGCCTGCTTGCCTGATTACCTAGTTCTGTACGTGTACATCTTGTTCTGGTTCCGACTAGTTGCACCGGCTTACGACGGTGATCTGATCGGCGGCAAGAGGCGCGAGTTTCAGCAAAGGTAACACTCGTACCGGTCATACCTACTGGTTTGTAGACAACTATTGTGGTGGATAAAGCTTCTGAATCCAGTGTCTGCATCCCTAGTTGGAGACTCATCCTTGGATGTATTGAGACCTGAACCTGTTGTCCTCATCATCCTATTTTTTGTTGCGGCTGCCTACCTCAGCCCTAGTTACCTAGTTTAAAGAAACTAAGAAAGGTTTGTCAGGAACACTCTTACTTTTATTATTCAGTTGCTACATGATCCTTTAGCAGCTCTGCAAGTTTATCGGAGGAGGGGGGGGGGGGGGGGGGGGGTTCCGGGAAGTTTATCTGTTAAATTCATTCGATGTTTGCATGATGTTTTCAGTAACTTGAAAAATATCCCTTTGCTTGGTATATATGCATCTATAAATTTGTAATACATCATTTCTCGTGCTCATTATTTCAAAATGTGTTCCAGGAATACAAGACCAACATTCAGAGAGGATATATTTGCCTTCGTGGGTAAAAACTATGGTCCTTAAAAGCACAATGAAGCAACAAGCAGACATGTCAAAATAGAGTGTCATGATGTTTATTTTTTCTGAATTTTCCCATGTTACATTCATGTGATGTACCATTGAACCTCAAAGAGTATTTGACCCGAAAAAACATCTTGATGTATGTATTGTCAAATGGCAGTCCAATTCTGGAACTTGCCATTGATTTTTTTTCTTGTTCCGAGTAACATATGTTTTTGGTTTTGAATATACAATTTCTGACAGTCCATAAAGTTACTAAGTTCTTGAGGGAAAACTGGGGAGTGAAAAACTATAATTTTTTTCACCTGTCTATAAATGTCCTGTGGTTATGCAGTGATAATGCAAAAGGTAATGGAATGGGTTCACAATGGGATGAAGGCGTAATAAGATATTTCCCCTTTTTGTATGGTATTGCCATTGTAAAGGCATGGATTCCATTGCGGTGTTTGGATTGATGGGTGGCTCTGTCTCTGTCTAGTTACTCTCGCTCGAAGGTAGACGATGGACAGGAAACTCGAGTTTGTTTTGTGTGCAACGAATGCACCGGCGCTCCAACGCCTTGTATTTGTTGCAACTGAACTCACCACCAACTAACAAACTGGGATTACAGCCGGCTTTGTAGCCATCGGCAACGCAGCCCCCCACGCAACACGATCACCACGCGCATGTACGCCCTGGCTACCCGGTCTCCCACCAACATGAGCAACCTACTCATCCGCGAGACCTGGGCATCTATCGCTGCACGATCGCAGGCCCAGCCACAGACCGGCTCAGCTCAGACTAAACACACACGCACACGCCTACAACCTTGCCGGACCAGACCTGGCGCGCCCTACGTCGATCACCTCGGCAGAGCATGGCTTATTTTGCCCCAACATGGATGTTTGATGTATTTTGAATGCTATGCAGCGGTGATGCTTTGGGCAATTCTCCTTGTGATGGCTGCGAGGAAAATCACTGGTGACGGATGCTGCTCCTTGAGGTGGTGGAAGATCTGAAACGTGCTTCTCACCTTGCCCGCCGATCCATCCATGTAAGGTGCTTTGCTGCTCAAAATAAATCTGGTCAGGGAGTAGAGAAATGGGTCGCTGGTGTCGTCACTGCTGCTACATGCAGAGGTCTCGTCAGAGTAAATCAGGGCAGATAGTTGAGTTGAAGGTGGGCGGGAACGGATGGAAAAGAAGGTTGGCTGTGGCAAGAGATAGGGATGAGCGATCATAGCTTCGGTTATCGGACAGGGGTGGGCGTAATAGGAAGTGAATAGGGGTGTGATTTGATTATGCGCTATCCGTTTACAGCCCTACTGAACCAAACGTGTGCAACATTTTAAGGTGCCTCCGCAATGTGATGATGGCTAAAAAAACGTGAACCAAACACCTCCATTGTGTAATATGTGCCTTCTTGATGCTTGTACATTTTTTTGAGGATTAATTCCGCCGCTTTATTTAACCAGCGAATATCTAAACAACGTCCGGGATCTCATCGGCGACCACAACTAAGATTAAGTCTGGTGGCACCATCAACCAAATCTTACATAGATCTACCCCTACCCCTAGCTTAGCTAAATTATTCGTGGCATAATTTGGAAACCTCCTTACCCATGTCACCTTGCTCTCCTGAAATGTTCTCAATATTGACTTGATTTCTTCAATCCAAGGTCCAGTCACTGAGAGATTCTTTCTTCCATCATTTAACATGCTCCACACAATCTTGTTGTCGGTCTCCAGGTGAAGCTTCTGCACATGTATTTTAGGGAACTGGCCCCTCTAACTTCGCTCCTATGAAGTTAGGGAAACAGTACCCTAACTTAGTCTGTGAACCATCAGATGGGAAATAGATGACCAAGATTCTGCACTGTTCACATGGGGTTGTAGCATACTGTTTGGACGAGCACTGTAGCTAAAATCACTGTTTGTTACCTGTAGCAATTGACACTGTTTAAGAACTGTAGCCATTTATTCTAGATCCAACGGATGAAATGTGGCTAAGTTAGGCTCCTAACTTCACAGTAGCTAAGTTAGAGGAGCCGGTTCCGTATTTTAAATGTTGTAGTGTAGCCAGCTGCTGCGCGGATGTCACCAGCATACCCCCAAAGGATCATCCCTCCACCACCCTTATCTCCATGTTCCGCAATGCCGGCATCTAAATTGGCCTTGACCCATCCTTCATCTGGTGGAGACCACCGGCGTAGCTCTGTAACAGGTTTGGCCGTGTCTTTCTTCACATGCAGAGACATCCATTCAGCCATGTACAATGCCACAGACCTGGATATTTCCTGTGGCGAGGCAATATTCTTTCCTTCCTTTGTTTCATTCCTTGCACGCCAAAGCCCCTACACCGCCTCTGCAAACCATCCTAGCATCCAGCTCGACAATGCACTCGTGGAGTCAGCCGTAGTCAGTGGGATCGCCACCGAAACTCCGTTTTACGAGAGCATAATTTCCCAAAACATAGCCGAATGTGGCCATGACCAGAATCAATGATATAGCGTCTCCTCCCTTCTGCATGCCACACAAAAAACACCTTCCTTTGTATGCCAACGGTAGAGCTTAGAACCAACAGCGCAAGTCCATTCCTCAGGAGCCTCCACATCTGTACCTTCGCTTTATTTGGTGCACATGTATCCCAAAGAGCCAGCCACTCCTTGTGTTTATGTAGAAAAGAAGTAGATCCCGGCCGTCCAGACTTCACTACATTCAACGTCATTTTTAGGTGATATGCTGACTTGACCGAGAATTCACCATTCTTTGTATAATTCCATGCGAGGTAGTCATATGTCCCAGGCCCTCCTGGCGCTATTTTTTTATATCCGCTGCATCGTCATGTGAGAACATAGAGTCCACACGGACTGGATCCCATGCCCCTATGAACATAATCCTGTCCGAGTTGTTTCATGCTCCCCCTTTGTGGGATCCTGTTATCATGATGGATCAGAATATTTGATCGGTCCCCAATCCACCAAATAGCCCCTTTTCAAGACATCACGCCCATGCAATATACTATGAAATGTGTATGCGGCCCCTGCCAGGCATGTTGCATTCATAATGGTTCCCTCCTTGAAGAAGCACGCCTTAACCACTCCAGCAAAAAGAGAGGATGGTACCTGTAACATCCTCCACGCCTGCATAGAAAGCCAAACCTCCATCACGTTTGCCGGTACACATTTTATCTCATGCAATTCAGTGCACCTTCCTCTCACCATTTCTGCTCCCCACAAGAATTTCGATGAGATTGATGTCAAGTTCTGGCACATCTTCTTTGTGAGCTGAAAAGAAGTTATGGCATAGGTTTGTGTGGCTTGAAGCATAGATTTCAAAGTACCTCCTTGGCGGCCTTTGTGAAGCTCTGTCCTTTCTATCCTGAGCATTTGCCGTTCGAACCGTAACATGCTTAAATGTACCATCCTTAGATCATGGTACCTTTCACTAAGGGTCTTTGATTCAATACAATTAGCCTGCTTAAGATTCCCATTGTCCTCCTCAAGACACCCTTTGACCGGATGTCACCTCATATTTCCTAAGGATTTCCTTGAGAGACTCTAGATTATCATGAGAACCTTCCAAGAAAATAATACTGTTGTCTGCAAATAACATGTGAGTCACATGGGGGCTAGTGCTCTAAAAAGGTACTCCTCTGATTGTTTTTTATCACCTTGCCAGTTTCTTAAAAGAGATGAGAAGCCTTCCACACATAATAGGAATAAATATGGGGATAGTGGATCGCCCTGCTGTAGTCCTGTAGATAGTAAAAATCCTCTCGAAAAACCTCATTCGGCTTAACAGAGAATTTCCAGACGTAACACATCTCATAATCATAGAAATCCATCCATGGGAAAATCCAAACCTTGCAAGAATCTGCTCAAAAAACGCCCCATATACCCGTGCCAAATGGAGGCACACCCCGAGCACGAGGAGACTCGTGTGCTGGTGGTTCTGAACCAAAAAAAAAACGCCCCATGTACCCTGTCATATGCCTTCATCATATCCTCACTGCACTCAACGGTTTCTTCCTGCTTCTCGTCCTGATCGCTTGCACACACTCATATATGCCACCAGACCATTGTTTGTGGTCAACCTCCCTAAAACAAAAGTGCTTTGTTCTATGTTAAGATCGGCAAAAATACCTGTAGCCTCTTTTTCACCAATTTTATATAACACATAACACATAACATAGGTTGATCGGCCGAAACTAAGAAAGTAACTCCGGTGAGTTGACTTTCAAAATCATCAATATAATTGTGGCGTTAAAAGAATCCAGAGCTGCTGCCCCCTCGTGGAAATCACGAACCCCATGGCAGACGTCCTTGAGAACCAACAACCAGTGTGGTTGATAAAACATGGTCGACAACCCATCTGGCCCCAGCACCTTCATTGGGCCCATCTGAAAAAGTGCGGCCTCAATTTCCTCATCAGTAATAGCAGCCACTAACTTCCCGTTGATGTCATCAGTTACCATGCTGCCAATATTCTCAAGTAAAAAATGTATCTCAACAAAACCTTCGAAAAGAAAAAAAAGTAGAACTTTGCAGCCATGTACATGATCTCATCATCCGTCATATACCTGGTTCCATATTCTCTCAGAAGTGCTTTCACAGTGTTCTTTCTTCTTCGCCGTGCCGAACAAGTAGCACTACAAGGATACCCTTCATAAAGCAACACACATTCTACAACGTTTTAACTGTATGTTGCAAAATTCACGATAGATACGCATACAAGCATTGCACCTTATGCGTTGTACAGTTGTACCTCGTGACCTCTGTTGTAGTACAAGTAAAGCCCAGCGCACTACCCAGCCTCTTTCTTGTAATAGCCCAGCCCAAATTGGCTTTCACAAATAATCTAGGTCGTTCTCTCCCCACCCTCCCCTATTCCTTAGGCTCCCACGCCGGCCGCCGCCCCTCGCGGCTGCGACCAACCCGCATCCTGGCGCGCCTCCCCTCTTCACTCCCCCGCGGTCCTCCATCCCGGCGGCCGCCTCTCAGGAGTTCAAGGTATCACTCCCGTGTGACCTTGCAGCCCGGTGCGCCGCCTCTCGTCACCACTCCCCTGCATGTGGTCCTCTCATCCGTCCCGACGCGCCGCCAGCACGTCTCCCCTGCGACTCTGCATCCCGGCGCACCGCCCCTCGTCACCCCTTCCTTGTGACCATTGGCGAATCCAAGGTACGGCCATGAATCTGCTCAAGCCTGCCCGCCAAGTTTGAGAAATTGATTTTTTTTATCACAAGCCCATGAACGGCAGGAACAAATGTTTGATCCCTAGGTACACAGTGAAGGTGGCGGCCAAAGATTTTGATTTGTTTATCCGGTGTTCCTGCATGATGGTCTTGACTCTTGAGAGCTGAGAAGATCTGTTTGGTTTAAGAAAATTCTGTAGCTGTTTCTTCACCCGAGTTCATGGTCAAGGTCTCATGGAGCTAAGATTCTATATGTTTGTTTGGTAGGCGAGCCAATAAGTTACTTAACCTTATGATTTGTACCTTTTGTTCTTCATCCATTAGGTATAGGACTTAAAACCAGAGACTCATACGTGATTGTCGTAGTATTCAGTGTCCACATATTGCTTAGTTGTAATAAAGTGGACATGTTATGTTAGAGATCAAAGGTTGTCATTGTCGGAGAATATGTCGTGGCCACTGAAATTTCAAATAGACAATGCACCAATACAACACATTGCCATGGATGGTCACCTGAATCAGCATACCTTATAATCTTTTTTTTCTCGGCACCAAGTGTGTTGTTCAGTGTCCTGTTCCCCTGGCCAGATTTAATATTGAGAATGTTATTTCCTGTGCAGTCCAATGGAATAATGTTGGAAGCCCATGGTGTCCATTGAATTTTGTTCACCTGCTACTAGCTGGATTCCAAGCATTGTAGGTACTACGGCGAGAAGTTCATCATACATTGGTAAATATCATTGAATTGCACAAGCAGTGCACATTCCGGCCTACTGTGCTTATAAAAATTAATGGTTCAGACCATCTTCTTAATGTTGTATCCATTTTGGAAGAAGCTTTGGTAGTTACGATACTGATATACTTGTGATAGATTATTCATGTATGCTGCTACTTTAGTTTTCAATGCAATAAAAGGACCAACATTTATATTCCTCTGAATAAAGTAAATATCTGTACATGGTTTATTGGTTCAATTTTCATATCATAAAAAACTTTTGTTGAAGGAAATTCTGAGTCTTGTTTTGCCCTGATTGATAACACTTCTCAGCATGCATGCTTTCTAGGAAGATTGATTATTACAGGAGACAACACACATTCTAATTTGAATACTGTTTGCAGTTTTTACCCTCGTAAAGCTGATGAATGTGAATGAAGATTATGGAGAACATTCTTCAGCAGCAAGGTCTGCACTCTGCACTGATACGTCATGCAGCAACATACTGTTTGTGGTGTTTTCTTGATGATATTGCAACGATATTACTTCATTTTACTAAATAATAAGCTAGCAAACTTATGTCTTCTCTTTACTTATACTGTTCTCAGGCTGACAAATTTCATAATGCAGGCAGGGGTTTGGAAGTGCATGCCGCAGTATATATGGTGGATTTGTGAAATGGTGTATGGGAAAAGTAAGTTTCCATATGCTGCCGAGGAATAAATCGTACATAACTTATTGATTTACACGTAATAGGAAGTGTTGGTCTAACTCTCCTCTCACTTGATTATATATTATTAGAAAGTTTCCTTGTAGCTGCAAAACAGAGTTGACTGAAAGGCGGCATGCCTCCCCTATCATTCCATGGTACCATAAATTTTCAGGTATATTGACGCTGACATGTGATTGAGCAATGGGCTATATTACAAATCTGCAACTTCAGATCACAACTTTTGCTTCTCTAACATGTGTTTGTTGATTGCGTTTTCTTGAAATAAAATTATGCATTCAATGCCATTGTCCAGTATATATATTATGTGGCACAAAAATATGTAAGTATCCCTCTGTTTAAATGTAGTTTGATAAGTTTATATAGCTATAACTGACTGAGCTGTGCGAAGGCAGTGCCTTCTCATATGTATTTCAGATCAATATTTTGCAGCTCGCGTTAATTTTTTCTTGTCCCATGACTTTTAAATCTTCCTTACCACCTCTCATTAATCATTTTTTAAGTGCTGCACAGTCTGATCAACAAAAGGGAAGTTCGGCAATGAAAAAATAAGCTACACACATGCTAGATGAGTTTGAACCTTTGTGGTTCTTCTAAAGGTATGCAAGCCACTTGACAACAGGGACTTGAAAGATACTATTAGACATGAAAAACAGAAGATACATGTGTGTGCTGAAAACTGATGTATCTAATGTATTAAAAATCACTTCACTTATTTATTTATTTATTTATAGCAATTTCAATGTTTCCTAGAGGGAAAAAATATGCATAGTAGAATGACCTTACTAGCCTTTTTTCCAATGTTTGAAGAACAGCGATAGGAACTTAAATCACAAATCAAATATTTACAAGCTAAGATTTTGTAATCACAAATCAAATATTTACAAGCTAAGATTTTGTAAATCTTTCATTGTTACAATTGCAGTAATATTTGTATGTGACTAATATCCTTCCGCTATCACTACTTGCATCATGTCAACGCCATATGTGTTAATGTTTCATTTTTTTTATGTCTGTAGATTCAAAAGAAAACTTGATTATAAGGGTGCATGGAAAGTCTAGTGCAATGACTATGATGATGTTACTATTCATGATGAAGATGATGATGGATGCTTTCAATATTAGTTAAGCTATTGGATGATGTTAAGTTTTAGTTAAGTTACAGGGATGTTGATGGATGCTTTCAGTTTAAGTTTTGTTGTCAAGAAAATATTTTGATTATGCATCACATTTGGATGATGTTCCTCCTGTACTATCCAGTATTGTAATCCAACAATTTTATTTAATATACAATTTCTTCCTCCGTGTGTATATTCTCTTGTCTTTTCTTCACTTAAAATACATAATTGTCACCATTACATGGAACATTAATTTAACCGCCGGTCATAAATAAATATGAAAAACAATATTATTCACATTATATATGTACCAATGCTTGAAGCGTTGCATGTTATTTGTTGCCAAGCAACGGGATTTTGATTCCTGTGCATTAAGCACCAACGTATATAAGCATTGCATAATTCTGTTTTATGTGTTTCATTCTTGCAACGGTTCAATATACCAACAGTGGTATAAGCGTTGCATTATGCTCTAGCAACACTGGATAAGGCAACGCATCCGAAACTGTTGGTAAAGGCGCTAACAACACATATATGAACTTGTAGATACGGATAGAAGCGTTGCTATAAGGGGGTTCATGTTGTAGTGTAGCCAGCTGCTGCGCAGATGTCACCAGCATGCCCCCAAAGGATCATCCCTCCACCACCCTTATCTCCATGTTTCGCAATGCCGGCATCTAAATTGGCCTTGACCCATCCTTCATCTGGTGGAGACCACCGGTGTAGCTCTGTAACAGGTTTGGCCGTGTCTTTCTTCACATGCAGAGACATCCATTCAGCCATGTACAGTGCCACACACCTGGATATTTCCTGTGGCGAGGCAATATTCTTTCCTTCCTTTGTTTCATTCCTTGCACGCCAAAGCCCCTACACCACCTCTGCAAACCATCCTAGCATCCAGCTCGACAATGCACTCGTCGAGTCCGCCGTAGTCAGTGGGATCGCCACCGAAACTCTATTTTACGAGAGCATAATTTCCCAAAACATAGCCGAATGTGGCCATGACCAGAATCAATGATATAGCGTCTCCTCCCTTCTGCATGCCACACAAAAAACTCCTTCCTTTGTATGCCAACGGTAGAGCTTAGAACCAACAGCGCAAGTCCATTCCTCAGGAGCCTCCACATCTGTACCTTCGCTTTATTTGGTGCACATGTATCCCAAAGAGCCAGCCACTCCTTGTGTTTATGTAGAAAAGAAGTAGATCCCAGCCGTCCAGACTTCACTACATTCAACGTCATTTTTAGGTGATATGCTGACTTGACCGAGAATTCACCATTCTTTGTATAATTTCATGCGAGGTAGTCATATGTCCCAGGCCCTCCTGGTGCTATTTTTTTATATCCGCTGCATCATCATGTGAGAACATAGAGTCCACACGGACTGGATCCCATGCCCCTATGAACATAATCCTGTCCGAGTTGTTTCATGCTCCCCCTTTGTGGGATCCTGTTACCATGATGGATCAGAATATTTGATCGGTCCCCAATCCACCAAATAGACCCTTTTCAAGACATCACGCCCATGCAATATACTATGAAATGTGTATGCGGCCCCTGCCAGGCATGTTGCATTCATAATGGTTCCCTCCTTGAAGAAGCACGCCTTAACCACTCCAGCAAAAAGAGAGGATGGTACCTGTAACATCCTCCACGCCTGCATAGAAAGCCAAACCTCCATCACGTTTGCCGGTACACATTTTATCTCATGCAATTCAGTGCACCTTCCTCTCACCATTTTCTGCTCCCCACAAGAATTTCGATGAGACTGATGTCAAGTTCTGGCACATCTTCTTTGTGAGCTGAAAAGAAGTTATGGCATAGGTTGGTGTGGCTTGAATCATAGATTTCACAAGTACCTCCTTGGCGGCCTTTGTGAAGCTTTGTCCTTTCTATCCTGAACATTTGCCCTTCGAACATTCCGTAACATGCTTAAATGCACCATCCTTAGATCATGGTACGTTTCAGTAAGGGTCTTTGATTCAATACAATTAGCCTGCTTAAGATTCCCATTGTCCTCCTCAAAACACCCTTTGACCGGATGTCACCTCATATTTCCTAAGGATTTCCTTGAGAGACTCTAGATTATCAGGAGAACCTTCCATGAAAATAATACTGTTGTCTGCAAATAACATGTGAGTCACATGGGGGCTAGTGCTCTAAAAAGATACTCCTCTGATTGTTTTTTATCACCTTGCCAGTTTCTTAAAAGAGATGAGAAGCCTTCCACACATAATAGGAATAAATATGGGGATAGTGGATCGCCCTGCCGTAGTCCTGTAGATAGTAAAAATCCTCTCGAAAAACCTCATTCGGCTTAAAAGAGAATTTCCAGACGTAACACATCTCATAATCGTACAAATCCATCCATGGGAAAATCCAAACCTTGCAAGAATCTTCTCAAAAAAACGCCCACTGTACCCTGTCATATGCCTTCATCACATCCTCACTGCACTCAACGGTTTCTTCCTGCTTCTCGTCCTGATCGCTTGCACACACTCATATATGCCACCAGAACATTGTTTGTGGTCAACCTCCCTAAAACAAAAGTGCTTTGTTCTTCAGATGTTAAGATCGGCAAAATTACATGTAGCCTCTTTTTCACCAATATTATATATCACATAACACAGGTTGATCAGCCGAAACTAAGAAAGTAACTCCGGTGAGTTGACTTTCAAAATCTTCACTATAACTGTGGCGTTAAAAGAATCCCGAGCTGCTGCCCCCCTCGTGGAAATCACTAACCCCATGGCAGACGTCCTTGACAACCAACAACCAGTGTGGTTGATAAAACATGGTCGACAACCCATCTGGCCCCAGCACCTTCATTGGGCCCATCTGAAAAAGTGCGGCCTCAATTTCCTCATCAGTAATAGCAGCCACTAACTTCCCGTTGATGTCATCAGTTACCATGCTGCCAATATTCTCAAGTAAAAAATGTGTCTCAACAAAACCTTCTAAAAGAAAAAAAGTAGAACTTTGCAGGCATGTACATGATCTCATCATCCGTCATATACCTGGTTCCCTATTCTCTCGGAAGTGCTTTCACAGTGTTCTTTCTTCTTCGCCGTGATGCATGATTCTGAAAGTACTTAGTGTTTTGATCACTTGCCATCAATAACACGTGATTGTTGCCCGTACAATATCTCCTCTCTCACATATACTTCTCTTAATTGCTCAATCCGCCAAATCTCCATTGAGTTTTTTTTTCCTGAAAAGGAGGATATCCTCGGCCTCTGTATTAGGAAGATGTATGCAGCCATATATTATTAATAGTGTAAAATTCAGCAGCCAAACAACATCGACCTGAAAATAAAGTGAAAAAATTGAGGCCGCATGCCTTGCAACAGTAACTTCACCAGATAGCCACTAACCCTATGTTACAAGACACATCAGAAACGAAAAATACACAACTCCTAGGCTACGCCTTCAAGAAAAAATCAGCGTGTGTGCGCCGATGATGGCGAGTCCACCACATGGTTGAACTCCCGATTCTCATACTCAAAGCCAAGCTTCAATCCAGCACCTCTGGAAAGAAAAGACACAAACGTGCGTCGACATAGCCCGATCAGATATCTTGTGTTTCCGCCAAAGTGCATAAACTCGTCGTTGAAGACATTTGTACCTTCCACTCTTATCCTGCTACTGAACGCCACGATAGCCGGTTACCTCTAGAGAAGAAAATAGAAGACAAGGACGTCCCATACCACCTACCTCCCGCTACTGCCACACCACTTTCGATCAAGTAGCAACACGCTAAACATGACACCTCCGCCAGAGCCGCTGTAAAAGGCACTGTTTGGAAACGTAGTAGAAAACAAAAGCCTTCGCGCCTACACACCCAAGATCAATATGAAGATGCATAACTGGCTGGGATCACGATCGTTACCGTCACCGAGTTACAACGGAAGAAGGACGTGTCGGTGTAGATCGTACTTGGAGTCCCTCTAACGATCGATGAACGATCCCGCGAGCAGCCCACTAATAGTCCCTGAGCCGAAGACCGAAAGCACGACTTCTTACTTGGTTGCGAGCGTGCAACCTTCATGATCCGGCAGCGCTTCACCGTCCAGAGCTAATCGTCGCCAGAGAATTAGAGGGAGGAGATTAGAACCACAATGGGCTTCTAATTATGAGGATTAGAGGAACTAGACCTAGCTCTAATTAGTCAACTAGCTAGTACCAAGCAGAACTAGAACTAGATGAGGCTCCAAAACATATGTATAGAATAGAGTGTTTGACGTGTTTTTGCACTTCCTGCTTTCAGAAAATGTAAGTTTAATTTTAGTTTCTTTTTCAGTGCAAGTTATACACATCTATGATCGGGTGTACATGCACATACATATACGCAATAGGCAATCCTCGATTCGGCTGTACGTGCATGCATGCACTTTGAGTTTTGCTCACGTTACTAACTAATGTATACTTGCACTAGATACTCGGTGGTAACTCTCTTTGAGTACCCGTATACCGGCACCCTGGCCGACGCGTATTTATACATCTCCGAATACCCGCATATTTACGCAACCAAAAAAGGAGAAGGGTAAGCAATACACGGGAGAAGATATTTGGTATGTATGTGAGGTTTTGTTTTTGCAGAAGTATGCGCCAAGCAAAATAATGAAGGGATAAGCAGCGAAGGTAGATGGATTAGTTGCAGTCCATATCTCGTCCAAGAAAATCGGCAACAGCCGAACGGCCGTGGCCTTGCTGCGCGTCGCCATCCATCCAGCCACCCTGCTTCCTATATATACATATACAAAGCACGACCGGCAGAAGGGTTCACGCACGGGGAGAGGAAGACGGCCAGAGAGGGAGGATGGACAGACACCCAGGAGACGCGCCCCTGCGGCAGCATCGATGAGAGTTGGCATCTTGCCGGAGGAGATGTACAGGTGTTGCGGCAGCGCCGAGGCCGATCAGACGAGGAGAAGCGGCGGCGCCAGGAATGACGACTCGGAAACTGCCCAATCTTGGCCGGTGCGTCGGCAGTGGCCACGACGCCCTCATCACCCTCTTCCTCCTAGTACATGTGTTTTCTTTGTCATTGTTTTTCCAATATTCAGGGAGGGGCGGAGCTCACGTACGCAGGATGCAGCAGCGGGAAGGAGGTACGCACGAAGAGAAGACGCGCCCGATGGCGGCAGCGTCGACATGCAGATGAGCGATGTGCCTTGAGGGGTCGAAGGGAAACCACGACGCAGCATGCTTGTCGGGCAGCCCACGCGACCTGGTTCTTTCCAGCGGCAGCACGTGCGGCAAGGAGGTCACGGAGGCCAAAGGAGTGATGCGCTCGCCGCTATGGTGGCAACACACATCAAGACTTGAGGCCGTGGCCACCGCCGGCGCCCTCGCACACACACACGTACCCTTGCCTGTCCGGCCGGTGGCTGCGCCGGTGACAAGGAGGACGGGCAACAAGCAGAACACGCTGGTGGCGACCGACCTGCGGATGAGCGTGTGTCAAGATACAACACGGAGTACCATCTCTCAGGTTAACTAACAATAAATATATTCATCTCTCTTGTGTATCAGGCGAAGAAACACATACACGTACAAGGGTCCAGGAGCAACACCTGGGCATGGAGGTTTGCAGCAGCTCCTCCTGCGTGGCTCGTCTGGGTAGCAGGCAGGAACCCAAGGAGGCACCCTCGAGAGGACTTGAAGATGGTGGCATACATCCATCCATCAGGCCTCGCACCAGGAGGCACCGGGAGGGATCCAGAAGGAACGCCCCAGAAATTGTGGCGGCGATGGCAAGCTGAGGAGGAAGAGATGCCGGCCACGGTGGCAGGCGCCCGAGGAGATGAACAAATGGGAGAAGACCAAGCCTTGCTGACTAATTCTATTTGTTACTATGCCTTTCATCTATCAGATGCTACACAAGAAGAACAGCTGGAAGGCGGAGGAGTCCGGCCTCCTCCCCTAGTCCAATTCAGCCTCCTCCTTCCATAAGGGGATTGGGGGCGCCTACTCAACTTGGGCCAATTTGGCCCAAGTTTCCTTCTCTGGTTTGGCCTTTTAAGGCCCATTTGTGTTAAATTGAATATAATATATATATATATATATAATTTAACAACACTAAAAACATTTTCCACCTATATATTAACTATCGATAATAACCGGTATTACCCAATATTCTTTGAAACCCTTCAGGTGACCCCGAAACGCTTCTAGATCCTCTCAGAACTGTTTCGAATATTAGTAAAACAATTACACAAATATATTGTCATCACTCCCGTCCTAATAATACTCATCAGATCGTGATTGCCTTAAGCTTGTGAACCCATAGTTTTAGTAACTCATAGACATGAACAAAACCCCTTCGTTCAATGACCGACAACTGAACCTTGGACGTCCATATCGATCCCCGTGAGAACACAAATGATATTCGAGTGAACCTTTGGTTGTCACGTGATGTTCCCTTTGCTTCTTGATACTACAGAAAACCTAGGATGCATCGGTATCCTCCTGAGTCATCAAATGCTTACAAATGTTATCCTCATTACCAGTTTTGTTGTTCTTTCTCGTTGTCATGTTCTGGCATCCCCAAGACTAAGTCACATGTGTCTGGCCAGATAATAATATTGTTCTCACACCAAGAGGGACCTAAGAATATCTCTCCATCGTCGGAGGAGCAAATCACACTCTCGAGCTATTTAGTCACTTGTCAAACTTACAGATGAACCTATAAGTTGCCTTTATGATCACCATGCTATAGGTGACGTTTGAGAAACCCCAGGGTCCACCGTACGGTAAGAAGTGACTATGATACTCATGGTCTAAGGATAATAATCACATGTTAACTCTCTGTGTTATTACAATTGATTACATACGATATTATCCTAATTCATAACAAACAAGTTTGGGTTGATTCAGTATGATTGTTCTTCCAATGTCATAATCTCCAAGGTTCTTTAGGACTACCGTTACACTTAAGGGTATCCTAAGATCCGAAAAAAGTGATCATCAGCAACTTGAGCTAGTCCTAGAGGCAAGACTAGGAATATTTTATTTAACCGTTTATCATTCAACACATGCATATGAGTTTTCCACTGAATCGCATATTCCAGGATTATAGCAGTTATAACATAGAACATAAACTCTATAATTATGAATATAGAAATGTTACAATAGAATTATTGTTGCCTCTTGGGCATATTTCAACAGTCTCCCACTCGCACTAGAGTCAATAATCTAGTTGTGTGCTTTTCTAACACCCATGGCTATCTGGTGTTCCTCATGCTTTGTAGAGTCTTCGCCGCCGGATCTGATACTCTTCAAATTCTATTCTAATTTTATTTGTGTTGGTAAAATCTGGTTTTTCTATGTAATTGTGATGTTACATTAATGGTAACATTATATCTCCATATAGTCCATTTTACAGTAATACTATATCTCCATATAGTCCATTTGGTATATCTTTATATTGTCAATTTACATTTGGAAATACACCATAGTCTATCAATAAACTTTTATTGATCCAGATTATATTCTATTGAAGACTTCTCAAGCCTCAACCTAAATCATTTGTAAAATCCACAATTATGTTCATTTTCTGAAACTATTCAAAATATATTGTCCGATAGATTGTTTATACCATTCATAAAGTTTCTTGTGTAACCTTTACAACAAATAATTTGTGTAACTATTTACAACAATCTCTTCATCTCCACCAAGGACAAGAAGCAAAAAACTTCGTGCAACTCAGGTATTTAATCTTTAAGCAATCACCCTAGTGAACCTCTTCTAGGATCATTATGGTACTTACTACTAACGATTAGTTCATATGAAACATATGGCATTGTACATTTGATACCACATATGATGAATTCAACATCTGAATCAATTTGAACTCTACTCATCCACATATGCTCATCAACTATTGATTTCTGCATAGTGTTATGCTATGTGACATTTTGAGAAAACGGTTTCTACTTTTAGACTTCTTGAAAACTTTTACACAGTACATGTCTTGGCATCATCAGATGTATCAATCTATCTATATTGATTTTCATCCAATAATTCAAAGTCACTTTTAGAAACATAATTTTATTTTCTTGTGGTAATATACTTTATATTATTTCTGATCAAGTGATATGTCATATATGTGTAAGATCAGATATGCCATAGACCTCCCACTAAACTTCTTATATCCACAAGCTTCTTGGAGAAGTTCAAATTCTCCAATTACTTTATCAAATTCCAGCTAATTGATACTTTATTTCAAATCATACTTATGGCTTCAAATATTTGTATCATTCCGGTATTCCTAACAAAACCTTTTTGTTGTATCACTAGTAGAAAAACTACTTTACGTCAGACACATTAGTCCTGGTTTGTAAACGAACCGGCACTAATGTGCCCATAGTGTCGGTTCCAGTGGCTAGGCGGGCGGGCATCATTAGTCCCGGTTCGTGTTGAACCTCTAGTACCGGCTTGTGCCACGAACCAATACTAAAGAGGTGGTGGCAGGCTGGTGTCAGGCTGGGGCCCCACCAACCCCTCTAGTCCCGGTTCATGGCACCAACCGGTACTAGAGGCTCACCTTTAGTCCTGGTTTGTACCATGAACCGGGACTAAAGATGTTCCTATATAAACCCTTCGTTGAGCCCGCGAACAAGCTCTATGTTCTTCCCCTTTCCTGTCCTCTCTATTCTTCCCCAAAGCTCGAGTTCATCCTTCATTTTGCCCAAAATTTGTCAAGATTTCAAGGCCCCACATTCATCCAAGTGATCACAAAGGTTTGCAACTTTGTCCTTTCATCTCTCATTGCTAGATTAGCTCTTGCAATGCTCTATATGTGTAGTGATTTGTGGGTTTTAGTTTGGGAGTAATTATATGTGGTAGTTTATTTGATTTATATGCAATTTGATCTCAAATTAACGCTTAGTTTGCATATGTAGGTGTGGTTTACTTAGTGCCTTCCCGTCCCCATCCTAACCACCGTCGATCGCCGGCACCGTCCTGTCGCCGGCACCACCTTCGTGAGCCTCTTGTTCTTATCTTTAAAAAAAATCATGTTTGTGTGATTTAGATATATAGTTACTTGTATAATTTTCTTACCCGTGCGTTGTTTGTCATACATATTGGCATGGTTTTGATATCCGTCCCCGTTGTCCCTCGTCCGGTTTATGATTCGAATGTTGTATATTCTATTTTATAACTATTTGTTTCATTTCATGTTTATGACAAATTATGCCCATCAACTTGACATAGATATTTTTATCTAGGAGGTATGTGAACCAGAAATTCTAACCGACCCTCTTGTCGAGAGGTTAAATTTAGTTGAAAAAGAGAATGAGTATTTGGAAGAAAAATTGAAAAGATTTGAAGAAGAGAAGGTGAAACTGGAGTTGTATGTTGCCGATTTTGTCAATGATCATAAGATCAAGATGGAGAAAATGCGCTTGAAGATTAGAAAGATTAGAAAATATTCCATTGACAGTGAGGCTTGGTATCATTATGATGTTGGATCAATTCTTACCTTAGTTGCGATCTTGATTGCATTTGTTGTTGCATTTAAATGCTTTAGCTAGAGAGTTTGTATGTTGTTTCATGAGAATAAGTGTGTATGAAATTTATGTATGAACTTGTATTAATTTGGTATTTTCGGTGTTGTGTAATGAAGATGAGCCAGCAATGGATGTACGATGACCGATGCTCTGCCCAGTTCGTTAAATGCGTGCATACTTTTCTGATTGTGGCTGAGGCAAACAAGCGGGCAAATGGTTTTATGTGTTTGATATGTCTCCAACATATCTATAATTTATGAAGTATTCATGCCATGTTTAAAACAATTTTCTATGGTTTTGCTATGATTTGATTAGAACTAACCCAGACTGACGTTGTTTTTAGCAGAACTACCGTGGTGTCATTTTTTGTGCAGAAATAAAAGTCATGGAATGGGATGGAAATTTACGCAGAATATTTTTGGAAAATTTAAAAAATACTAGAGCGAAAAGATACCAGAGAGGAGTCATGGGGTAACCACAAGGGTGGGGGGCGCCCCCACCCCCCTTGGGGCGCGCCTCCCTACCTTGCCATTGCCTTGTGGACCCTCTTGACTTGTCCCCAACGCCAACACCTCCTATAAATCCCAAAAACCTCAGATATAAACCTAGATCGGGAGTTCCTGCGCCGCAGGCCCCTGTAACCATGAAAAATCACTCTAGGCCCTCTCTGGCACCCTGCCGGAGGGGCCATCATCACCGGAGGCCACGGAGGAGGATCCTAGAGGGGGCCATCATCGCCATGGAGGCCAAGGACCAGAGGGAGAACCTCTCCCCATCTAGGGGGGACGCCATGGAGGAGGAAGCACAAGGGGGAGAACCTCTCCCCCTCTCTCTCGGTAGCGCCGGACTGCCATCGGGGGAATCATCGCCGCGGTGATCGTCCTCATAAACATCACCATCTTCATCGCCATCCTCATCTATTTTACACGGTCCACTCTCCCGCACCCTGCTGTAATCCACTACTTGAACGTGGTGCTTTATGCCACATATTGTGATCCAATGATGTGTTGCCATCTTATGATGTTTTGAGTAGATTTCTTTTATCTTTTGGGTTGATTGATGATATAGATTGGTTTGAGTTGTATGTTTTATTTTGGTGCCGTCCTATGGTGCCTTTCGTGCCACGCACACATGAGGGACTCCCGCTATAGGGTTTGTAATACGTTTATGATTCACTTATAATGGGTTGCTTGAGTGACATAAGCATGGTAGGAATGGCATGTCTTGATCTCAACACATGAGTATGTGGTTCTCTCTCAGAAAATGAGTAGTGGAACTGTAGGCACGTTCTGATGGCTCTCTCACGAATGGAGAGGGGGTGGAGGGGTATATATAGGCTCCACACCAAATCCAACTGTTACACACATTTCATTCAACTCGGTGAGACCGAATGGTTAAACTCGGTGGCACCGATCAGTTCAAAAATGTGAACATTACGAATCTCTGTGGGACCGAATGGAACAACTCGGTGGGACCGATGTGCTAGGGCTTAGGGAAAACCTCATCTTGGTGGCGCCGATTGCATCAATTTGGTGAGACCAAAGAGAAGCAATAGGGCAACAGAGAGTTGGTCAAGAAAATTCTGTGGGACCAATTGCTGATTTCGGTGAGACCAAAATAATTACAACAGGTTACAAAGAGTTTGCTAGGGTTTTTGGCAGTGGCTATGTCATATGAACTCGGTGGCTCTGGATAGAAAGAATCGATGGGGCTGAGTTGTACAATAAGTTTTGGACATATTTGGATGGAGAAAGTGGTTGAGGGTTTTGGAGAAATATCGCTAAGTATTTGAGCAAGCAAGCCATTAAGCAACACCTCATCCCCTTTTAATAGTATTGGCTTTCTTATGGACTCAATGTGATCTTGGATCACTAAAATAAAGATGAAGAGTCTTGAGCTTTTGCCAATATTAGTCCTTAGCATTTCGAGGGGTCCACATCTCTTGTCCATGCCATGCCATTCATTGAACTTCCTGAAATCTTTATCTTGAATGGATATTAGTTGAATGAGCTATAGTTGTTATAAATTACCAAAACCACCCAGGGATTAGTTGCACTTTCACTATTGCGGAAACCTTTTGAAACAAGACCCATGTTGCAGGAAAAAAATCTTCGCCACCGAATCATTTTTTTCTATTTCTGAGACTAGTTATGTGTTGCAGAAATCTACTTAAACAAGACCCTTGTTACAGGAAAAAAACATGGCCACAATACTTACTTGTGGCCAGCGTGAATGCTCGATCAGGATTGATCCGACAGCTAAGCAACACAAAAAAGCACATTCGTAACATTATGGGCTGAACAAAAAATTTATGTCATGGTTATGAACTTTCTATGACAATAATTGTGACAAAAACACGTATCATCATAAATGTGGCGGGCTCCTACTTCTATGACAAAATATCATGACAGGAAATGGGATTTTCGTCCTAGGCAGGCGGGGGACGCACCTGCGTGACATTCTTTGGGCCGTCCATGACAGAAAAAATCATAGTAGAAGCGAGGGCGAGGAAAATTTTGGGGAGTTCCCGGTTACGGTGGGTGGCCGGGGCTGAGTGATGCACAGAGGTTTGCGGGTTTCTCTCGTACACGTACGCGCGTGTATGCGAGGCGTTGGGCTCTAGCTCAACCCGAGCGAGGCGCTCGCTTGTTGAACCTAAGCGATTGCACTACCTACGTTACTGAACCCAAGTGATCGATCCCTTGGATGTTAACTGAACCCAAGTGATTCCTTCGCTACTGCTGCTAACTAAAGCCGATCGAACCTGCCTCTTGATGAACAGTGACTGTTGTTGGGGGTTGGATGAACAGTTTCCGGTGGAGGTTGGATGGACAGGACCTCGTGGTAGTAGGCCATTGCTGCTAGATGAACAGGACCCCGAGGAGGCTGCCACAAGGGAGCCGGTTGGGAGTGGATAAACAGAACCCCGTGGAGGGTTGGTTGAATAGTAGCCAGTGAAGGCTGGATGAACAGTAGCTGGTGGAGGCAGGAGGAAGATGATACGTGTCCAACGTATCTATAAATTTTGATTGCTCCATGCTATATTATCTACTGTTTTGGACATTATTGGGCTTTATTATCCACTTTTATATTATTTTTGGGACTAACCTATTAACCAAAAGCCCAGCCCAGAATTGCTGTTTTTTGCCTGTTTTAGGGTTTCGAAGAAAGGGAATATCAAACGGAGTCCAAACGGAATGAAACCTTCGGGAACGTGATTTTTAGGAAGATTACGATCCGGGAGACTTGGACCCTACGTCAAGAAAAGAACAGGAGGCCATGAGGTAGGGGGCGCGCCCACCCCCACCAAGCGCGCCCTCCACCCTCGTGGGCCCCCTGTTGCTCCACCGACGTACTCCTTCCTCCTATATATACCTACGTACCCCCAAACGATCAGATACGGAGCCAAAAACCTAATTCCACCGCCGCTACTTTCTGTATCCACGAGATCCCATCTTGGGGCCTGTTCTGGAGCTCCGCCGGAGGGGGCATCGATCATGGAGG